>NW_024070213.1:37610484-37828932 GCF_014754425.2 Oryx dammah | reverse complement strand
TCTCTGTGTGTTCTAGATGGTGGAGAGCACCTAAGGAACTGATTACTGGCTGGACCTGTCTCTCTCCTTTTCATTCCTCTCTCTTACCCTCCTGGCAACCTCTGTCTACTTCCTCTCTCTCCTCTCCCCTGTATAACTCCGTAAATACCGCTGAGAGGTCCAGACTATGGAGCGCACATAAGGAAGTGACTATTGACTAGCTTGCTCTCTCCTCTTTTGATCTCACCGCATCTCATTCCAGTCACCTCTAACTACCCCCTCCCTCTTCTCTTCTCCATGTAACCCAGTGAACCTCTCTGGGTGCCCCTCAATGTGGAGAAACCTTTCATCTTTAGCCTAGATACTATATCATTGGTGCTGTATAGATGGAGAAGTCTAGAGACCACTGTAAAAATAAAACCGAAAACCAGAAGCAGGAGGCTTAAGTCCAAAGCTTGAGAACATCAGAGAACTCCTGAATTCAGGGAACATTAAGCAATAGGAGCTCATCAAATGCCTCCAAACCTACACTGAAACAAAGCTCCACCCAAGGGCCAACAAGTTCCAGAACAAGACATATCACACAAATTCTCCAGCAACACAGGAACACACCCCTGAGCTTCAATATACAGGCAGTTCAAAGTTACTCCAAAACTTTAGACGTCTCATAACCCATTACTGGTCACTCCACTGCACTCCAGAGAGAAGAAACCCAGCTCCACCCACCAGACCTCCAACACAAGCTTCCCTAACCAGGAAACCTGGACAAGCCACTGATACAACCCCACCCACAGTGAGGAAGCTCCACAATAAAGAGAACTCCACAAATTACCAGAATATAAAAAGGCCATTCCAAACGCAGCAATATAACCAAGATGAAGAGACAGAGGAATACCCAACAGGTAAAGGAGCAGGAGAAATGCCCACCAAACCAGACAAAAGAGGAAGAGATAGGGAATCTACCTGAGAAAGAATTCCGAATATTGATAGTGAAAATGATCCAAAATCTTGAAGTAAAAATGGAATCACAGATAAATACCCTAGAGACAAGGATTGAGAAGATGCAAGAAAGGTTCAATAAGGACCTAGAAGAAATAAAAAAGAGTCAATATACAATAAATAATGCAATAAATGAGATCAGAAACACTCTGGAGGCAACAAATAATAGAATAACGGAGGCAGAAGATAGGATTAGTGAAATAGAAGACAGAATGGTAGAAATAAATGAATCAGAGAGGAAAAAAGACAAACGAATTAAAAGAAATGAGGACAATCTCAGAGACCTCCAGGACAATATGAAACGCTCCAACATTCGAATTATAGGAGTCCCAGAAGAAGAAGACAAAAAGAAAGACCATGAGAAAATCCTTGAGGAGATAATAGTTGAAAACTTCCCTAAAATGGGGAAGGAAATAATCACCCAAGTCCAAGAAACCCAGAGAGTCCCAAATAGGATAAACCCAAGGCGAAACACCCCAAGACACATATTAATCAAATTAACAAAGATCAAACACAAAGAACAACTATTAAAAGCAGCAAGGGAAAAACAACAAATAACACACAAGGGGATTCCCATAAGGATAACAGCTGATCTCTCAATAGAAACTCTTCAGGCCAGGAGGGAATGGCAAGACATACTTAAAGTGATGAAAGAAAATAACCTACAGCCCAGATTACTATACGCAGCAAGGATCTCATTCAAATACGAAGGAGAAATCAAAAGCTTTACAGACAAGCAAAAGCTGAGAGAATTCAGCACCACCAAACCAGCTCTCCAACAAATTCTAAAGGATATTCTCTAGACAGGAAACACAAAAAGGGAGTATAAACCCGAACCCAAAATAATAAAACAAATGGCAATGGGATCATACTTATCAATAATTACCTTAAACGTAAATGGATTGAATGCCCCAACCAAAAGGCAAAGACTGGCTGATTGGATACAAAAACAAGAACCCTCTATATGCTGCTTACAAGAGACCCACCTCAAAACAAGGGACACATACAGACTGAAAGTGAAGGGTTGGAAAAAGATATTCCATGCAAATAGAGACCAAAAGAAAGCAGGAGTGGCAATACTCATATCCGATAAAATAGACTTTAAAACAAAGGCTGTGAAAAGAGACAAAGAAGGCCACTACATAATGATCAAAGGATCAATCCAAGAAGAAGATATAACAATTATAAATATATATGCACCCAATATAGGAGCACCGCAATATGTAGGACAAATGCTAACAAGTATGAAAGGGGAAATTAACAACAACACAATAATAGTGGGAGACTTTAATACCCCACTCACACATATGGACAGATCAACTAAACAGAAAATTAACAAAGAAACGCAAACTTTAAATGATACATTAGACCAGTTAGACCTAATTGATATCTATAGGACATTTCACCCCAAAACAATGAATTTCACCTTTTTCTCAAGTGCTCATGGAACCTTCTCGAGGATAGATCACATCCTGGGCCATAAATATAACCTTGATAAATTCAAAAAAATCAAAATCATTCCAAGCATCTTTTCTGACCATAATGCACTAAGATTAGATCTCAATTACAGGAGGAAACCTATTAAAAATTCCAACATATGGAGGCTGAACAACACGCTTCTGAATAACCAACAAATCACAGAAGAAATCAAAAAAGAAATCAAAATATGCATAGAAACTAATGAAAATGAAAACACAACAACCCAAAACCTGTGGGACACTATAAAAGCAGTCCTAAGAGGAAAGTTCATAGCAATACAGGCATACCTCAAGAAACAAGAAAAAAGTCAAATAAATAACCTAACTCTACACCTAAAGCAGCTAGAAAAGGAAGAATTAGAGAACCCCAGAGTTAGCAGAAGGAAAGAAATCTTAAAAATTAGGGCAGAAATAAATGCAAAAGAAACAAAAGAGACCATAGCAAAAATCAACAAAGCCAAAAGCTGGTTCTTTGAAAGGATAAATAAAATTGACAGACCATTAGCCAGACTCATCAAGAAGCAAAGAGAGAAAAATCAAATCAATAAAATTAGAAATGAAAATGGAGAGATCACAACAGACAACACAGAAATACAAAGGATCATAAGAGACTACTATCAGCAATTATATGCCAATAAAATGGACAACCTGGAAGAAATGGACAAATTCTTAGAAAAATACAATTTTCCAAAACTAAACCAGGAAGAAATAGACAATCTTAACAGACCCATCACAAGCACGGAAATTGAAACTGTAATCAGAAATCTTCCAGCAAACAAAAGCCCAGGTCCAGACAGCTTCACAGCTGAATTCTACCAAAAATTTCGAGAAGAGTTAACACCTATCCTACTCAAACTCTTCCAGAAAATTGCAGAGGAAGGGAAACTTCCAAACTCATTCTATGAGGCCACCATCACCCTAATACCAAAACCTGACAAAGATACTACAAAAAAGGAAAACTACAGGCCAATATCACTGATGAACATAGATGCAAAAATCCTCAACAAAATTCTAGCAATCAGAATCCAACAACACATTAAAAAGATCGTACACCATGACCAAGTGGGCTTTATCCCAGGGATGCAAGGATTCTTCAACATCCGCAAATCAATCAATGTAATTCACCACATTAACAAATTGAAAAATAAAAACCATATGATTATCTCAATAGATGCAGAGAAGGCCTTTGACAAAATTCAACATCCATTTATGATAAAAACTCTCCAGAAAGCAGGAATAGAAGGAACATACCTCAATATAATAAAAGCTATATATGACAAACCCACAGCAAACATTATCCTCAATGGTGAAAAATTGAAAGCATTTCCCCTTAAGTCAGGAACAAGACAAGGGTGCCCACTTTCACCACTACTATTCAACATAGTGCTGGAAGTTTTAGCCACAGCAATCAGAGCAGAAAAAGAAATAAAAGGAATCCAAATTGGAAAAGAAGAAGTAAAACTCTCACTGTTTGCAGATGACATGATCCTCTACATAGAAAACACTAAAGACTCTACCAGAAAATTACTAGAGCTAATTAATGAATATAGTAAAGTTGCAGGATATAAAATCAACACACAGAAATCCCTTGGATTTGTATACACTAATAATGAGAAAGTAGAAGAAGAAATTAAGGAAACAATTCCATTCACCATTGCAACAAAAAGAATAAAATACTTAGGAATATACCTACCTAAAGAAACTAAAGACCTATATACAGAAAACTTTAAAACACTGATGAAAGAAATCAAAGAGGACACTAATAGATGGAGAAATATACCATGCTCATGGATTGGAAGAATCAATATAGTGAAAATGAGTATATTACCCAAAGCAATTTACAAATTCAATGCAATCCCTATCAAGATACCGGCGATATTCTTCACAGAACTAGAACAAATAATTTCAAGATTTGTATGGAAATACAAAAAACCACGAATAGCCAAAGCAATCTTGAGAAAGAAGGATGGAACTGGAGGAATCAATTTGCCTGACTTCAGGCTCTACTACAAAGCCACAGTCATCAAGACAGTATGGTATTGGCACAAAGACAGACATATAGATCAATGGAACAAAATAGAAAGCCCAGAGATAAATCCACATACATATGGACACCTTATCTTTGACAAAGGAGGCAAGAATATACAATGGAGTAAAGACAATCTCTTTAACAAGCGGTGCTGGGAAAACTGGTCAACCACTTGTAAAAGAATGAAGCTAGATCACTTTCTAACACCGCACACAAAGATAAACTCAAAATGGATTAAAGATCTAAATGTAAGACCAGAAACTATAAAACTGTTAGAGGAGAACATAGGCAAAACACTCTCTGACATAAACCACAGCAGGATCCTCTATGATCCACCTCCCAGAATTCTGGAAATAAAAGCAAAAATAAACAAATGGGATCTAATTAAAATTAAAAGCTTCTGCACAACAAAGGAAAACATAAGCAAACTGAAAAGACAGCCTTCCGAATGGGAGAAAATAATAGCAAATGAAGCAACTGACAAACAACTAATCTCAAAAATATACAAGCAACTCCTGCAGCTCAATTCCAGAAAAATAAACGACCCAATCAAAAAATGGGCCAAAGAACTAAATAGACATTTCTCCAAAGAAGACATACGGATGGCTAACAAACACATGAAAAGATGCTCAACATCACTCATTATTAGAGAAATGCAAATCAAAACCACAATGAGGTACCACTTCACACCAGTCAGAATGTCTGTGATCCAAAAATCTGCAAGCAATAAATGCTGGAGAGGGTGTGGAGAGAAGGGAACCCTCCTACACTGTTGGTGGGAATGCAAACTAGTACAGCCACTCTGGAGAACAGTGTGGAGATTCCTTAAAAAATTGCAAATAGAAATGCCTTATGACCCAGCAATCCCACTGTTGGGCATACACACAGAGGAAACCAGAATTGAAAGAAACACATGTACCCCAATGTTCATCGCAGCACTGTTTATAATAGCCAGGACATGGAAACAACCTAGATGTCCATCAGTAGATGAATGGATAAGAAAGCTGTGGTACATATACACAATGGAGTATTACTCAGCCATTAAAAAGAATACATTTGAATCAGTTCTGATGAGATGGATGAAACTGGAGCCAATTATACAGAGTGAAGTGAGCCAGAAAGAAAAACACCAATACAGTATACTAACACATATATATGGAATTTAGGAAGATGGCAATGATGACCCTGTATGCAGGACAGCAAAAAAGACACAGATGTGTATAGCGGACTTCTGGACTCAGAGGGAGAGGGTGTGATGATTTGAGAGAATGGCATTGAAACATGTATAATAACATGTAAGAATCGAAATGCCAGTCTATGTCTGATGCAGGATATGACACGCTTGGGGCTGACGCGCGGGGATGACCCAGAGAGATGTTGTGGGGAGGGGGGTGGGAGGGGGGTTCATGTTTGGGAACGCATGTACACCTGTGGTGGATTCATGTCAATCTATGCCAAAACCAATACAGAATTGTAAAGTAAAAATTAAAAATAAATAAATAAATTAAAAAAAAAAAAAGAAAAACTGAGTTCCAGAAAAAAATTAGATGATTTACTTGAGATCATGTGTCTCTCCTGACGTCTGGTGCTTATGGGTTTAAATGTTCTGCTTCCAAGTTAGAAAAATATCTCAAAAGCCTCACAAAAGAAATAAAAGAAAAAATATTTATTTGAGATTTTTAAAATGAAACACTTGAAAGTTATTTATTGCCTTCCTTGCCAGCTTCAGGAGACACACCCTTGTGGTGATAAAAGAGGTTACATAATCCTGGCTCTGATGAAAGAGAGTTTGCACCTTCCCCTCCCAGGCTATGGCTCAGCTCGTGGTGAGTGACAGAAGAGAGAAGTGTTCCCTAGTGATAAGCTAGGAAGCTAAAGTCATAGCCCTGGGATCCAAACTGGAAAAGCATAAGCATGGCACTGGCAGTTCCTTCCACCCCTGAGATCCGTCACCCAGTCAACACAAAGATGACCTCACCTGCTCCACCCATCCCTGCCAGGCACAAGGGTGCCAGTACTCTACCAAGAAACATCAGCATTCAGAAAGTCCAGATCTGTTGTTCTCAGAAAGTAGGATGAGGCCCCAGAGGCACATTCACGATAAGATTAAATTCCTGGGTAGCAGTGGCAAGAGTGTTAATCAGGACAACCATCCTCCCCATGCCAGCTGTGTTTAAAGTACAAACTGTCATGCTTGGCTCAGCCAACAAATGAGTTCTGCCACTAGATAAATTTTTCTGTGTGATTTTTTAAAACTGCTCCTGGCCACTAAGCCAGTCCTCTAAAGGAGGCTCTCCTTTTCTTCTCCAATCAGTCAAAGGTGGTTTCTGTTGCAAACAAGTAAGAATCCTGTTTGACAAACTATCTAAGCCAGACAGAGAATGCTACTGCTCTCAGATTCTCTGCTGGTTATTTTTACCTTTAAGAAGCATGTTTAAGCATGCCTTTATCCCACCCAAAAAGTGCATCAAGTTTCCATTTTGTGAAGCAAGGATATTAGTACTCCAGTACTTACTTCCATGCTGCCTCCCTTCTAAAATAAAAATATTTCTATCTCCTTCTATAATTATATCTCTCTTTTGTGTTTTGTTTATAGGTTGATTCTAGAAGTTGAAAATCAATGAACAGTTTTTATATTGTGCCCATATAAAAAATAGTCGGCTCTGAGAGCATAGTGTGCTATATTTTCGTTTCTTTTTCATATGCCTTATATATGCTGTCAGCAAAATGGCAATTCCTCAGTTTTTGGCCTCCCAAGGGCAAGAATTTAGTCAAGACACACAGAGCAGTTTTAGTACGACAGGTTTTATTAAGCAAGGTGGAATTGCACTCTTAAGAAAAGAATGAGAATAAGTGGTCTGGAAACCAGAAACAGTCCTGCAGTGAGGATAGGGTTGGGTTTCTTAACAGTGGCAGCCATCCTTCCCTGTGTCCTATGTCATTTGACTGACAAGTTGATCGACAGTTTTAGGTTGGGTTATATAACCTTTCCCCTTACTAGGCAGGCACTTACCGATGAGCACCCAATAGAAACCCATGGTGATGGGGGAAGGGAGGAGCAAAAAAATTAATGCTATTTATTATAATTACTGAATAAAGGGTCCTGGTTACATTGAGTCACTTTTAGATCTTATCTTTGTGCACCTGTGCCAAAACTGTGTTGTTGGTTTTATCCTTCTTAGTACTGTTAAGGCCCTCAATTTAGTGATGGTCCTTGACTAGAAGGACCTGTTGGCTTGGATGGCAGAGAATCCGCCTGCAATGTGGGAAACTTGAGTTCGATCTCTGAGTCAGGAAGATCCTCTGGAGAAGGAAATGACAATCTATTCCAGTATTCTTGCCTGGAAAATCCCATGGACAAAGAAACCTGGCAGGGTACAGTCCATGGGGTCGCAAAGAGCTAGACATGACTGAACAACTAACACGTTCACTTTCACTTGACTAGGAGAAGAAGGATCTCTGGGCATGCTCTGATTACCAGTGTCCAAGTGGAGGAGGGAAAGATGACCCCTCCCCCACCAGAATGGGATGGGATCCACTTTTGTTTAGCTCATCCAGTATCATAATCCTTCACCACTCAAACATGATGGTGCAGCCTAATTGAAATGAATTGTCTTTGTTTTTACAATCTGTTTTTGCCTTTAAGAGAACCTCAGATTTTTCCTCCTATAGTTAGAGGGCTCTATACTTTTGTTCCAACATGGATTTTCTAGAGCTGCTACAAATCAATGAGTCAAAAGGATAAGATGCCACCTTTCCTGCTTTGAACCAATGGTTCCTGGAACCCACAGTTTGTTTTTATTGATTTGCTCCCTTGTTTTATAGGTGTGGTATTGTAATTTATAAGATATAATATAGGAGCAATGAGAGCATCTTTTGTTTTAATACTTGGTCTCTAATCCTTGGTTCCTGAGATCAGTTCAGAGCCATAAAAGTGAGATGGGTGTCTTGTTGTTCATAGCAAGCCTCTTTTCATCATACCTCAGTTTATGTTAATTAAGTGGCTTTTGGAAAGCACCTAAGGATGGGAACTAGTTTCCAGAGGAACAAACCTTGAGTAGAGATTTGGAACTTTCACTCCCACCTGGCAATTTCCAAGGAGGAGAGAGAGCCTAGGGATTGAATCTATTACCATTAGTCACTGTAATGAAGCCTCCACAAAAATCCTAAGGGAGTGAGTTAGAGAACTGTCAGATTAGGAAAGCAGAAGGCTTGCATGTACCACAGTACTGGAATACAAACTCCTTGAGGACAGAAGTCACTTTGTTCAAGACTTTGCCCTGGGTATCACTTCATTTGCCTATTGATTCTCAACCTTTGTAGTAAACCAGCAATCTAGTGAGTCCTGCGAGAAAATCAGCAAGTTAATCTGTTGCAGGAGAAGGAGACAGTGAGAGAATGATCACATCCCAGGTCTTAGGTGAGCTCCTAGGACATGCTGCCAAGTGAGGATTCCTGGTTTAGCACAGGAAAGAACTCAATAGAGAGATATACATTCCACAAGCCAAATGCAGTCCAACTAGAGCAACCTTGGGTTATGAGCTGGTAAGTTTTTATGGGCTGGGTAATTTTATACACTGTTGAGTGGGAGGGCCAGTCCAAATATTTTGGGGAAGGGGACGGGATTTCCAGGAATTGGGCCACTTCCCACTTTTTGACCTTTCATGGTCAGTTTTGGAAGGAACTGTCATGGTACTGGTGGGCATGTCACTCAGCTTATGCTAACATATTAGAGACATGTACCAGGGCTCAAGGTCTACTGGAAGATGAATCTTCCACCATCTTGGGCCTAGTGGGTTTTAACCACTTTTTGTTATATCCTGTTTTTCTCAGTGACTATGCCATTTTTTCAATGGTTATGTTTTGTCCTCTTCCTTCCTGTCTCAAACCCAACCCTCTGATTTATGATGTGTCAGTCAGAACTACAAGTAACAATCTGGGTTTTCCATAGGCATCTCATCAAGCTAGGCTTCAACAGTAGAACTTCCAGATGTTCAAGCTAGATTTAGAAAAGGCAGAGGAACCAGAGATCAAATTGCCAACATCCATTGGATTATCAAAAAAGCAAGTATATTGTTTACTTGCTGTATATTATCACCCTGCTTATTTAACTTATATGCAGAGTACATCATGTGAAATGCTGAGCAGGATGAAGCACAGGCTGGAATCAAGATTGCCAGGAGAAATATCAATAACCTCAGACATGCAGATGACACCACCCTTATGGCAGAAAGTGAAGAAGAACTAATGAGCCTCTTGATGAAAGTGAAAGAGGAGAGTGAAAAAGTTGGCTTAAAACTAAACATTACAATACAATATTGTAAAGTAAAAAATAAATTAATTAGTTTTTAAAAATTAAAAAAAACTAAACATTAAAAAAATAAATATCATGGCATCCAGCCCCATCACTTCATGGCAAATAGATGGGGAAACAATGTAAACAGGGACAGACTTTATATTCTTGGGCTCCAAAAGCACTGAAGATGGTGACTGCAGCCATGAAATTAAAAGATGCTTGCTCCTTGGAAGAAAAGCTATTACCAACCTAGATGGCATATTAAAAATCAGAGACATTACTTTGCTGACAAAGGTCTGTCTAGACAAAGCTTTGATTTTTCCAGTAGTCATGTATGGGTGTGAGAGCTGAACCATAAAGAAAGCTGAGTGCTAAAGAACTGATACTTCTGACCTGTGATGTTGGAGAAGACTCTTGTGAGTCCCTTGGACTGCAAGGAGATCCAACCAGTCCATCCTAAAGGAAACCAGTCTTGAATATTCATTGGGAAGACTGATGCTGAAGCTGAAGCTCCAGTACTTTGACCACCTGATGGGAAGAACTGACTCACTGGAGAAGAGCCTGATGCTAGGAAAGATTGAAAGTAGAAGGAGAAGGGGACGACAGAGGATGAGATGGTTGGATGGCATCACCAACTCGATGGACATGAGTTTGAGCAAGCTCCAGGATTTGGTGATGAACAAGGAAGCCTGGTGTGCTACAGGACATGCGGTCACAAAGAGTCATACACGACTGAGTGAACTGAACTGAACTGAACTGATAGGCACCCGAAGTGTGTATGTGAGTGTGTGGTGGTGCAGTCTTGTAGGACTGAAACTTTAATCTACAGAATGGGATGCCATCTCCAGGTAGAAAGTGTCAGAATTGAGTTGAATTGTAGGGTACCCAATTCATGTTTGAGAAGTGCTTGGTGGCATGAGAAATTGCAGCCTACTCCCCCAAACTGGGAATTTGGTACAAAATTGTTTCAATATAGATACATGTCCAAGGAAATTTCAAAGAAAAGGTCTCTGGAAAATAAACATTTGGGATCCTGGCCTTGCCTTTCTGAAAAAGACTTTTAAAATACCCTTCCATTTGATTGATAGTTTGGCAAAATATGAAATTCTGAGTTGAAAATATTTCATATACCAGTCTGAGGTCTTTATCCATTGTTGTTAGTGTGATATTTGGTGCTTAATGGAATCCTGGGTGTTTTGTTTGTTTGTTTTTTTCTTCTGGTTACTGTTTCTGAAGTAACTAATAACTGTTATAATTTATACAGTTTGATGAAGGGGTAGAGAATAAGGTTCAGAGCAAGAGATACTGTCTAAAAAAAGCTGACAGGAGATATTGTACTAGTGCAGAAGGTAGCATAGAAAGGTAGGAGGAAAGAAATGTCTAAAAGGAAAGAAGAGTGAGTAGGAATTATAAATAAACTGGTTTGCTCAATGATTCCTTAGTCATTCTGGATTCCCACACTATATTGAATATGTAAAGATGGCTCTTTTCCTAGAAATGATTCTCATAGAGATATTGTTGATTTTTTTTAATCAGAAAGACAAAATTCTCTTCACTCTCTAAAGCACATGTGATATATGAGAGTACTGAACCATTTACCTTTTCTGCAGAAAAGAGGTAGAAAATCAGAACATGAGCATCTTGCATCTTTCCTAGCACAGTGAAGAGAAAACTTCCTGAATTGCCAATGCAATATAGTATAATTGGAACATTTTCTTCTCCTGAAAATATATGCTCATTATCCAATTAAAACCTTCACCATTGGTTATTCAAAATTTATTTTGCTTTATGGACCACATAGAATGAAAAACAATCATGCTGTAATATGGTACCCTGTGACATGATAACGCCTACTACCATTACAGTTTCAACAAACCCAAACCAAGATTCAGATGAGTAGTGTGACTCCTAAGGAAATGGATTCATAATGGTATCCAGTGTTCTCAATTAACACAGGAAAGATTAATGGCTTTTTCCCTCCCTTTGGTGGTCTCTGTAAGGAGGAAAAACATTGGTTGCCAGTTGATTTTCCACTCAATGGCATTTACCAACTGGTAGACAGACCAACCTGTCACGTTCCTCCATCCAGTAGCTTATTCACCATAGATATGGCCCTGGCATCTTACTACCACTTCTGATTCTCCATGATCTGAAGAGTCCACAGACAGCAATTCTTACCAAAGGGAGACTCTAAGACTACATTTTGTTATCTGGAGACTATTTATAGCTGTAGGAAATACATTAGCTATAAACAATTTTAGAAGTTTTCCCCTTCTGTATTATCTGTCTTATCCCTCCTGTGAGGTATCTCTTCATCTTTTGAGAACATCCTAAGTCTATCTCTGAGTAGCCACTTCCCAGCAGGGAACAAACTGCATATCAAAATGGATTTGACTCTTACCAGTAAACTGACAAATCAGCTGAAGAGTGTGAGTAAAAAGAAAATGTTAAGAATATCATCCTACCATAAAGGTGATGACTACCATAGGTTGGAAGAGTTATGATCTGTCGGAATCCTCTGTTACAAGGAACAGCTTAGCCATACACCAGTGCTCCATGGCTGCTGTAGGGGAGAGTCTGAACATAGCCTGGAATTCTCTGAGGATGTTATTCATAAAGGCACAGTTAATCAAACTCAGACCTCTCTTCAAAATCTCACTGTACAAGCCAAACTTATTGCCAGCAGAAGGAAGTTGCCAGACCAGAGAAGGTAAGCGAAAGTCTGTGTGCCCTGGCTTCAGAACTATGAGGTCGCAATCCATTTTAAAAAGTGAAAAAAGTTTTTCCGTGTGTGTGTTTACATTTATCAAATAGCTAGCTTTCTATCCATATAGTCAGAGCTTTGTACTATATAAGTAGATGTTTTTATTTACTCTAATTTAATTTGTTGAAAAGGGGGGAAAAAATCTCTCCTTTCTCTTCCTCATTCTTTAGCGGAATTCAGAAAGAACAAGTATGAGCCAAAATCACTTCTGGCGAGAGCCCATGGTTACCAAGCTGAAAGAGCAGGCAGTTTTCTGGGTAAATGGTCTTGCCTCAAATGCCAGGCGCCTGCTAAAAGTATCACAGGCTCTCAGAAGCTTTCTATGCCTCCCATGCCATCACAAACACAAATGGTGGATCTTTCAACCCAGATGCTGGCGCCTTCTTCACTGATTACACCTTTGGGTTCTGAGAAAAATGGTTTTCTTTATTCTTGGCATAAGAAAATGTCTCAAACCAAGATTTCAGTAGTTTAGAACTAACTCAGAGTGATGAGAGTCTCTAAAACATTGTCATGCTCTTGCCCTTGAAGGAAAAGAATAAATACAAGGAGATTCGGGTTCTAGCAGCTTATGCAATTCCTCTGCAAGTTCACGGGCCCACTTTTTTCCTGGTTTGGTTTGTTGGTTGGGTAGTTGTTATTGTCACTTTTTCATGAAAGAGGGACAAGTTTGTCCAAGGTCCTTGAAGATGAACATGAAGCAAAAGTGTACACAGGCAAGCTCAGGGTTGTCCTTCCACAGGGGAGGAACTGAGGCAGTCCCGGGGGCTATCATCACCTCAGGCTTTGAGTCACAGATCTGGGATTCTGTAAAATATAATTGAAATTTTCTGTCTCATAGTGTCATTGAACTTTTATTAATTAACAGAATTTATTTTTAAGGCAGTTTTAGCTTTACCAAAAAAAAATTTTTTGAAGTTCCACTGCCCTCATTTTCCCATTACTAGTATCGTGCCATCGTGTGGTGGGTTGTTGAATTTTCAATTGCATACTACATGAAAGCATAGCGTTCAAATGTTGAAAGTTGCTTAGAAAAATGTGAATAGTATGACTGTAATTCAAGACCCTCTCACCCATTACTGCATAATGCTTCCATTTCTTTGATGACATACCATGGGTTACTCATCAAAAATCTCCCCCAAATCCCTACCAGACCACCACACAGTTTGTGAAATAGCATCTGTAAAGATTTATTTCCTTAGATTTAAGATGTGTTTCCCCAGTAACATCTCTTTGAGATGCAAATGCATCTAAGAGAGAGGAAAGAATAATTCTAACTATAATAGATAACTTTACTGTTGATTAACAAAAGACATAATCTTCATTAAGACTCTAGAAAGATACTGACCATTAGTTGTTTTCATGAGAATGATAAAGAGAAGGATACAGGTTCTTAAATAGATGTTGCTCAAGACAAGGACTGGAGTAGTCTTACATGATACAATGACCACAACAGTGAAAATTATAGGACAGGAAAGGAGAAGAAAGGCATGTTAGTTTCAAAAGAAGGGAGTCTTGACTCAGAGTCTTTCTTTAAGACAGACAGACTCAACCTCTGAGCAGAGTGGCAAGGCATATCCAATATGGCTCCAAAGGATTTTGGACAGTGAGATGACTTGACATTGAATGAACACCAGAGCAAAATAGTATCAAGGTCATGGTTATAACAGAAGTAAAGGTTGAAAAGAATGAGCATATTGGAGTCCAGGAGTGTCAGAGAAGCAAGCTTAATATGAATGGTAGACTGAAGCCATTTTAGAGCTGAGTCACCGATGAGTTTGATTGTAGCTGGCTGTAATTGATGAGAAAAGACAAGTATGTATATCAGCTAGACTTCAAAAACATGTATGAGGCTTTCAGAAGGTCCTCAGGCATGTTCAACCATAAAATCCCTGCAGAGGTCTCATAAATGCAGATACCTGGCTCTATTTTTAGCAGATTCTGAGGATGGAGAGCATCTTTGCTTAAGCCACTTCACTTTATCTAGATTAATCTTCCTCTCTATTAAAAGTGTTATTCTTTTATTAGAGCCTGATACATTGTTCAGGTGACCCAAATACTTCTAGACACTGCTAGCTAGAATCTGGACCAGACAAAATAATTCCTTTCCAAGGAATCAACCACAAGGAAAGAATCAGAAATGATGAGGGAGTTTTGTATTCAAAGAGTTTCATTAGAGTTTTATATATGTTATCAAAAATAATCTGAAGTCCAATAATAGAAAAATCATATCTGTATTATGAAATAATAGATGACATTTAAAATTCTTTTCTAATAACTACTATACAAGGAAAAAAAAACATGATCTAATGTAAAGTGAAAAAAAAACACTGAAAACAATTCTGTTCTGTTTATGTAGCATGTGCTAAGTCACTTTAGTCATGTCTGAGTCTTTGCAATAACCATGGACGACAGCCCACCAGGCTCCTCTGTCCATGAGATTCTCTGTCAGAATCTCTGTCCATGGGATTCTACAGGCAAGAATACTGGAGTGGGTTGCCATTCTCTTCTCCAGGGGATATATAGTCTATCTAAAATCCGAAGTGCCACCACTTACACACCAGATATAATATCTCAATAAATAGGAAAACATCAATAAGTTGTGTTCTATTAAAAAAGATTCTTTTTGAGGACCAGAAAATAAAACAAATAGAATATATATAGAAAGAGATTTGTTATAAGGAATTGACCTTTGTAATTATGGAGGCTGGCAAGTCCAAAGTCTGCACCTGATGTCCCAGTTCAAGTCTAAAGTCAAGAGGGCAGGAGAAATTCCCTCTTATTTGGGGAAAAGATAGCTTTTCTTTTGAATAGGGTCTTCAGTTAATTGGATGAGACCCATTTGGGCAATCTGTTTTATTCAGTCTAGAGATTTAAATGTCAAACTCATCTAGCAATATCCTTATAGAAACACTAGAAAAATGTTTACCCAAATATCTGGGCATCCTATGGCCCAATCAAGTTGACAGATAAAAGTAACCATGGCATGTACTGTCACTGGGTCTGCAAATTTAATAACAGTAGAACTGTATCTTTTAGCATCTATGAGATCACATTGCCAACACCTGTTGGATCATTGAAAAAGCAAGAGAGTTCCAGAAAAACATCTACTTCTGCTTTATTGACTATGCCAAAGCCTTTGACTGTGTAGATAATAAAAAAACTTAAATTTGGAAAATTCTTAAAGAGATGGAAATACCAGACCACCTGACCTGCCTCTTGAGAAATCTGCATGGAGGTCAAGAAGCAACAGTTTAGAATCAGACATGGAACAAAAGACTGCTTCCAAATTGGGAAAGGAGTACTTCAGGCTGTATATTGTCACCCTGCTTGTTTAATTTATATGCAGAGTACATCATGCAAAATGCCAGGCTGGATGAAGCAAAGTTGGAATCAAAATTGATGGGAGAAATATCAATAACCTCAGATATGCAGATGACACCGCCCTTATGGCAGAAAGGCCCTTATAGAAGAAAAACTAAAGAGCTTCTTCATGAAAGTGAAAGAAGAGAGTGAAAAAATTTGCTTAAAACTCAGCATTCAGAAAACTAAGATCATGGCATCCAGTCCCATCACTTCATGGCAAATAGATGGGAAAACAATGGAAACAGTGACAGACTTTATTTTGGGGGGCTCCAAAAGCACTGCAAATGGTGACTGCAGTCATGAAATTAAAAGACGCTTGCTCCTTGTAAGAAAAGCTATGACCAACCTAGACAACATATCAAAAAGCAGACATTGCTTGGCCAACAAAGGTCCATCTAGTCAAATCTATGGCTTTTCCAGTAGTTATGTACAGATGTGAGAGCTGGACAATAAAGAAAGCTGCTGCTAAGTTGCTCCTAAGTCGCTTCAGTCATGTCCGACTCTGTGTGACCCCATAGATGGCAGCCCACCAGGCTCCGCTGTCCCTGGGATTCTCCAGGCAAGAACACTGGAGTGGCTGAATAATTGATGCTTTCAAATTGTGGTGTTGGAGAAGGCTCTTGAGAGTCCCTTGGACTGCAAGATCAAACCAGTCCATCCTAAAGGAAATCAGCCCTGAATATTCATTGAAAGAACTGATGCTGAAGCTGAAACTCCAATATTTTGGCCACCTGATGTGAAGAACTGACTCATTGGAAAAGACCCTGGTGCTGGGAAAGATTGAAGGCAGGAGGAGAAGGTGACATCATAGGATGAGATGGTTGGATAGCATCATGGACTCAATGAACATGAGTTTGAGTAAGCTCCAGGAGTTGGTGATGGATAGGGAGGCCTGGCTTGCTCCAGTCCATGGGGTCGCAAAGAGTTGGACACAACTGAGTGAGTGAACTGAACTGAGGTCTTTTAGCATGAATTGTTATGTTAATTAGTTATGAATTATTAGCCAAGCTAAATTCACTCTCAATATTGAAAAAAACTAAATTGTCTCCACTGATGTATTATGTAAAGCAGTACATTTTTGCACTGAAATCTGGTTACTTTCATAGACTGTGAAGAGAAGTTAAGTTAGTGAAATCTCAACAGGGCATTTAGTGTGCCTAAAAATACATTTAAGCTGAAATAGAATATGATTTACATAAGTTATGTTATTAAATTAATAAAAGTTTAAATTTAAAAGTCAATATATGGCAGAATTCAGTGATAGAGCTTATATTATTATTACTTAATTTGAATATAAGTATGCACATAAAATCACATGCATTCCCTACTCTCCAGAGGACATGTACTATCGTAACCTAATACCAGTGAAGAGATAATATATAACCTAATACTAATGAAGATACAATTATAAGAAACTGAAGAGGAACTAAAAAGCCCCTTGATAAGGATGAAAGACAGCCAAACTAGACAGCATTTTAAAAAGCAGAGACATTACTTTGCCAACAAAGGTCTGTCTAGTCAAAGCTATGGTTTTTCCAGTAGTCACGTATTGATGTGAGAGTTGGACTATAAAGAAAGCTGAGCGCTGAACAATTGATGCTTTTGAACTGTGGTGTTGGAGAAGACTCTCAAGAGTCCCTTGGACTGCAAGAAGATCCAACTAACGAAATCAGTCCTGAATATTCATTGGAAGGACTGATGCTGAAGCTGAAACTCCAATAGTTTGGCCACCTGATGCAAAGTACTGACACATTTGAAAAAACCCTGATGCTTGCAAAGATTGAAGGTGAGAGGAAAAGGGGATGACAGAGGATGAGATGGTTGAATGGCATCACGGACTCAATGGACATGAGTTTGAGTAAACTCTGGGAATTGATGATGGACAGGAAGGCCTAGGGGGCTGTAGTCCATGGGGTCGCAAACAGTCGGACATGACTGAGCAACTGAATTGAACTGAATTGAGGATGAAAGAAGAAAGTAAAAAGCCTGGGATGATTTGAGAGAATAGCATTGAAACATATATCTTATCATATGTGAAATAGATCTCCAGTCCATGTTTGATGCATGAGATAGGGTGCTCAGGGCTGGTACACTGGGATGACCCTGGGGGATGGGATGGGGAGGGAGGTGGGAGGAAGGTTCAGGATGGGGAACACATGTACGCCCATGGCTGATTCATATGAATGTATGGAAAAAAATCACCACAATATTGTAAAGTAATTAGCCTCCAATTAAAATAAATGAATAAACTTTTTTTAAAAAAAAGCTGGCTTAAAACTCAACATTCAAAACACTAAGATCACGGTGTTCTGTTCCATCACTTCATGGCAAATAGATGGGGAAAAAGTGGAAGCAGTGGCAGATTTTATTTCCTTGGGTTCTAAAGTCACTGCTGAATGGTGACTGCAGCCATGAAATTAAAAGACCCTTGCTCCTTGAAAGGAAAGCTATGAAAAATCTGAAAGTGAAAGTTGTTCAGTTGTGTCCAACTCTGCAACCCCATGGACATTAGAGGAACTCTAAACTGTGTATTAAAAAGTAAAGACATCACTTTGCTGACAAAGGTTCATATAGCCAAAGCTATGGTTTTCCCAATGTGTGTGTTAGCTGCTCAGTCGTGTCTAACTCTTGCAATTCCATGGACTGTAGCCTGCCAGGCTCCTCTGTCCATGGAATTCTGCTGCAGTGGTTAGCCATTCTATTCTCCAGGGTATCTTCCCAACCCAGGGATTGAACCTGGGCAGATTGCAGGCAGATTCTTTATCATCTGAGCTACCAGGGAAGCCCCTGGCTTTCCAACAGACTCTCAAGAGTCTTCTCCAGCACCACAATTCATACTGGTTTGGATGTGTGAGTTGGAGCATAAAGAAGGCTGAGCACCAAGGAACTGATGCTTTCCAATTGTGGTGCTAGAGAAGACTCTATCAGTCAATCCTAAAGAAATCAACCCAGAATATACATTGGAATTACTGATGCCAGAGCTCCAATACTTTGGCCACCTGATGCAAAGAGCTGATTCACTGGAAAAGACCCCAATGCTGAAAAATACTGAAGGCAAAAGGAGAAGACAGGGTAGAGGATGGGATAGTTAGGTAGCATCACTGACTCAATGGGCATGCATTTTAGCAAACTCCGAGAGACAATGAATGACCAAGAAGCCTGGGATGCTCCAGGCCATGGGGTCACAAAGAATCAGGACATGATTTAGCAACTGAACAACAGCAAACCTAATACTATGCAATAACTCTTGCCCCAGCTCAGAATTATAAAAATGTTTTCATTCCTCTCAAGGTGGAAGTATTCTTCCTGAAGAGGTTTTCTTTACAAGGGATGAACTCTAGGTGTGTGTTGGTGGTCGTAGTGCTTTGGGGGGTCAGAAAGACTAAGAAGGAGGAACAGAGAAGAGGAGGGGAGATATAATTAACTTTACCAATTAACCGTTACCCATAGGTTAACTTTTATTATAAAAGTAATTTGTCCCTCTTAAAAACTGAGCAAAATAACCTATCTTAAAGCATATATGAGGAATCTAAAAAAGTGGTACAGATGAACACATATTAGGACAGGAATGGAGGCACAGACATAGACAATGGACATGTGGACACAGCTGGAGAATGGAAGAGTGGGGTGAATGGGAAAGGATCGACATATATACACTACTGTGTGTAAAATAGATAGCTAGGAAAGCAGCTGGATAGCACAGGGAGTTCAGTTCAGTGCTCTATTATAAACTAGAGGAGTGAGATGGGAGGGGTGTGGGAGGGAAGTCCTAGGGGGAGAGCATATCCGCATCCATGCAGCGGATTACTTCACTGTACAGCAGAAACTAACAGAACATTGTGAAGCAACTATGAGAAAAGGTGAAAGTGTTTGTTGTTTAATTGTGTCCGACTCTTTGTGACCCCCTGGACTGTAGCCCCCCAGGTTCCTCTGTCCATGGAATTCTCCAGGCAAGATTACTGGAGTGGGTTGCCGTACCCTCCTCCAGGGGATCTTCCCAACCCAGGGATCAAACTGAGTCTCTTATCTCTTCTGCATTGGCCATACCCTTCTCCACGGGATCTTCTCCAATTAAAAAAAGAGCTCACTAGAGTAACAGTAACAATGAACAAGCAGTAATGGAAACTTCTACACTGTTTTCTTTCCCAGTGGCATTTACCCCATTCTCCATGTTGGGGACCTGAGAGAGAACCCCTTACTGTAAGTGAACTGTCCCAGGCTCGAGGAGTAGATAGTCTTTTCCATATTAATCCTCTGCTCAGTCAAGATGCCAGTCCCAAGAGAACAAGATCTGTCTCCTAGGACTGCCCATTTGCCTTGAGCATCCTTTGAACAGTGTAATTATGCAATTACATTTAAGGGAGTAGGGGGAACTCTCATTAGGTTAAGATTTAGTGCCATCCAAACAGTAGCTAATACTTGGGAATAAACCTTGGATATGTCCTGATCCTGTAAAAAAGTTGGAGGTAAACTCTCTATTTTTTAAGACCTCCAAGTTTCTTCTTCAGCTGGTGATGCTAAGCTAAGAACTGACCCTAAATCTATGTTCCAGAAGGCTCATCCCAAGCCAGACCTGACTTCTGGACAGTCCAGGTGGTGCCTGCCCATCCCAGCACAACTTACCAGGTCAGGGCCTCCCATACTACTTCACCTACAAATGTCTTCTAAAGAATCCACCTGCCAATGCAGGAGACACAGGCTGGATCCCTGGTCTGGGAAAGTCCCACATGCCTTAGAGCAACCAAGCCCATGCACCACTATTGAGTCTGTGCTCTAGAGCCAGGAGCCGCAACAGGAGAAATCACTGCAATGAGAAGCCGGCACACCACAGCTGGAGAGTAGCCCCTGCTCACTGCAACTAGAGAAAAGCTCCTGCAGCATCAGAGACCCAACACAGCAAAAAATAAAAGAAAAAGAACACTATGCACATATTGTGGGCAGAAGCTGGAAAGACTGCCTCACGCCCATCGGTCCCGGTGTCTGGGTCTTAATTCAAGTGACACATTGGCATGATATTTTCCCATTCAGTGTCCTTTTTTCCTCTAAAAACCACATTCTATTTCTTCTTTTAACCTTTCACTTTTATTTTTTTTACCTCTTCCACTACATGTGATTCTCCTACATTCCTCCTGGAGATATTTCTTTTACTTTATCATTTTTCCAGGAACCACCATGTGCCTTCTATTATGCTAGTTTACTTGATGTGTGAGACGAGGGTATTAACAAATAATAGAAGACATGCTTCCCTTCATGGGTTGCTCACCTGCAAATGAGGAATATATGAGGACAGTAAGAGTTGGCATTTACAAGCCTTTAAGCACTTTTTATGTACTAATTAAATTAGTGCTCACAACCACATCGTGTGGTACTATGATCTACACTATTGGATGAGGAAACCGAATAAAAAAGTGCTTAAATAGTTGCTAGTTAAGTAACTGAACCACAATTAGAAAGGCAGTCTAACTTAACCACTGTATTGTACGGTGCCCACTGTACAAATGCGAGTGTTTGAAGATATGTCATAAACTATTTAAGTGCATAAGCAATACAGACATGCAAATTACTGAATACTGTTATGTGGTATAGGCATCAAGAATGAAATGAAGTTGGGATTGACACATATACACTATTGATACTGTGTATCAATACCATGTATAAAATAGACAATTGAAGAGAACCTACCGTGTAGCACAGGGAACTCTACTTAATGCACTGTGGTGGCCTGAATGGAAGGAAGTCCAAAAGGGAGGGGGTATATATATTCCTAATAAATCAGGAATTATCAGGTTGATTCATTTTGCTGTACAGCAGAAACTAACACAGCATTGTAAAACAACTATGCTCCAATAAAAAACTAATTTAAAAAAAAACCATCATTGTAAAAAGAAAAAAATGAAGTTGAGAAGTTTCTGGGGTTCCCAGGAAAGGCCCTCTTTTGTTCCTTTTTCTGAGGGGAGTGGTTAAACCCATAATGCTTAAAACTTCGACTGTCTGATCCCCATCACCTCCCAGCCCTGCCTTTGCCTGCTGCACTTATTGCTCTGTTCCTATTTACACATTTGCTAACAATGGCCACTCCATCACTGGATCCCAGTCATCCTGACAAGGTGAGTCACTGCTCCTGCCTGAGACCCGGGCCTCTCTGACGTCGTCCTGTCTGCTCTCTTCTCCAGCTGCCAAATGCCAGGTTCTACTATCAGCCTAGCTGTGTCCCCTCCCACAGGCTACTTAAATGCTCTGTGACTCAGCTTCCAGCTCTAAAATGGGGAGAGTATTACTATCCCACAGGGCTTTGTGATGATTATATGAGCTTTAAGCAGTCCTGATACATTAGGAAGATTTTTCTCATGAAATAAGTTTCTTATTGATATCCTATTATTGTTATTTGTTATTCATTATTCTATTTTTTCCTAAGTGACAGTTTGCCCTGCTGTTTGCCTTATTCCTCTTAATCCCACATACCAGACATCTAGGCTAAGGTTTAATCCTCATTCTTTCATCTTTCCTTCTGTATCTTATCTTTCCCTGAAATTGAATTGGTGCAGTTTCAGTGATTGCTTATGTTGGATTGATAGTATACCCCTGACTTTGTTTTTGAATTCTGATTTTCTACTTTCAGCTCTTAATGGGATTGTGTTATTTACTCTTCCAGCTGCAACCTGGAATAGAACATATCTAAGAACAAACTCCTCATGCGAAGCTCAGCACTGGTTTTTCCTTCTGATTTTCCTACTCACTCAGCATGGGGCAGACACACCTGAAGGTGACCCCTCGTGTTTTCTCCTTGGCTGGTGTCCATGCCTTATGTAATGCCTCCCCTTGAAGGAGTAAGAAGGACCTGTGACTTGCTTCTAACCAAGGGAACACGACAGAGCTGATGGAACAGGACTCTTGTGATGCTATTACGTTAGGACTCTAATTTAGCAGATGCACCAAGAGCCTTGCTTACTTGGTTAAATAAGCAGCCATGTAGAAGAAGCCCATATGGCAAAGGTCTGCAGTGGCCTCTACAATCTGAGTGCCACTTGGGATTGACAGCCAGCAAATACGGAGTCCCCAGTTATATAGTCATAATCAAATGAATCTTGCCAACTGCCTGAATGAACTAGAAGTGGATCCTTCCCCAGTCAAGCCTCCAAAGAGAACACAGCTCAACTGATACCTTGGCTGCACTTTGTGAGACCCTAGCAGAGAACCCAGACAAGACCCCAGACTCCTGACCACAGAGGCTCTGAGATAATACATGTTTAGGCATTGTTTTAAGCTGTTCAGTTTATTATGCAGTATAGGATGCCAAGACACTTGATACCAGTTAGTGTCCATGGTAACATTGCAGTTTCAGTTTTGCTGGAATTAAATTAAATTGGATCCCTAACTACTCCATATCATTTGATCACTAAATCTGATATGCTTGAACTTATCAATAATGGTAGCTAATATTTATGGAGTGATTTTTGTAAGCCATGCATTGTACTTATTTTATTTGTATAATAATCAATGGCTTAAGCATTCTCTTTATAGATGTTACAATTGAAATTTGGAGAAGACACATATTTTGCCAAAGGTTTCACAGTCAATAAGCATCACAGCTGGGATTCAGTCTGGTACCCTTGATTCCTAATCCTGCGCCATTTTTACTGCATTGGACTGACCATCCACTGCATGTGTTAAGCCAGAAGTCCTAAGTTAGAGTTAGAATGAAAGTTGAAATTAAATCAGCATTCTTACATCAGCATTTTAAGTCTTTCAAAGATACAAGGTCTTTCAAAATCTGGCTCTGTTTCCACTTCCAGACTTTTTCATATTACTCATTTGAAATTTGTGAAATTGTTTGATGTTTTTGTATCTCTTCACATTGATTCACAATCTTTCCTAGTCCTAGATCATCCTCAATGAAACAATATACCCCTTTGATAAGGAAGCATTCGAAAAGGAATTGCCAAATGTAGAGGGGTAGGCTAACCAAGAGGGCCTAGTTCTGTCACGCTATACTTCACCTTTAATTCAGAACTGAGTCACAAGGATTACTTCTGCCACTCGTCATACTGATCCACATAGGTTACTGTGTCCCTGCATTTAACAGTGAGTGAGATACTTGAGACCTTGCTGTCATCTGCTTACCCTCAGCTTTCTCTATAGAAAGTTGCCCTAATCACCACCCTCTTTAAAACTGAATGGATTGTTCTGTATCAGCACCCTCTCAGTCACACTGAAACACAAGGCAAAACAAATGTGCGCCCTTACTTGCGTTTGTCAAAATACCCTTTGTAAATGGAGCCAAGTGGGAAAAGTTACTAAAATCTCTCCCATCAAACAGGACCACAAATGAAACTCTGCATGGTGCAGTTCGTCCACACATCCTTATCAACCCTCCTGGTGAGGAAGGAAAGGGCCTCAGGGTTCAGGACCCCAAGGTTGATTGAAAACGACACTCTCTCACCACACAATAACAGAATCAAAACAAGCAGGCAGAGCCACCCTCTTTTATTTAAAATAACAATATTTCATTCTTTGTGGATTTTTGCATGAATTTTGATCTTAAAATATGGTGTTAAATATGAAAATAGTATTTAAGTATTGATTCTCTTGGCATCCTATTAAATAACATACCCATGGGGAGTGCTTCCTCCTTTCCACCCTAATTCTGGCCTTGTTCAGTTTCAGCCGCTCAGCCTCAACTGACTGAACTTCCTACAGCCACCTGACCCCAGAACATATGAGACTGGTACTTGGTGATGTTATCTTGCCATGAAGGAAACTGCTGTGGAAAATGGTCCAGAGAATACTACTGCAATCATACAAACTTTCACACACAGGGTGACATCATCCTTCCCCCCTCCCCCGCCCACTGCTCTCCCATTCTTTCTGCGGGACCTGGACATCTGCTGTGGAAGGGAGGGGTGAGAGAGGGAATAGGGCGGCGGGTTCCCAGGCGATGTCTGGAAGCACAGGCACTGGGAGCTCCAGGCAGAAGTAGACGGTGGTAAGGCAGTAAAGAAATTGAGACCTTGCAATGTGGGGGTTTGTGCCACCTATTCCTTCTCCAATTTTGTTTCCCTTCACTTTACATTATATCCCCTTCATTGTAAAACACAATGCCATTCCCCGTGCCCAATTCGTTGATGAACTTTGTTTAACTACTGCGATGCTTAGCTGACTGCCTCCTTTTAGACTTACCATTTGTGCCACCAATAGGTTCTCTCTCCTATATCAGGGGTCCTTTACATTTCAGTCACCTTGCGTAGCTGCTCAGCTAATTCTCCCAACTGATCAGGATTAGTTCCTACAGTCAGATTTAGGAGTCAGAAATTTGAAATAACTAAGTGACCTTCTCCACTAAAGAATATAATCACCCACAAATTAGCAATAAGGTAATGCCATTTATTTGAAAGACCATAGATTTTAATAAATGAAAATTTTAATAAGTTATCATAGACATCAATTTAAGAACATTTGCTCTTGGCAATTTGCATAGCCCTGCTGACATTAATAAGAGAATGCTTTTTTTTTTCCCTCACCCTTCTTCCTCCAGTGCCAGGAAAACTAGCTACATTCACTCCCTTCCTTACAATCACAAACTCAGCTTATCTCCTGGGAACCAGACCTCCTCCTGGGCTGGACCTAAATCTCACATAACCATAAATACATAAGACGTTTTAATGCCCTAGGAAGGAAATATTCACTCCTAGAAAGATGGTGGAAATTTCACGTTGGCCGGTATTTGGAACCTTCCCCCAAGAGCTACAGAATCCAGAAATCTATCTTTACTATTGCAACACACTTTTTAATTATATGATAGACTTCCTGAAACAAATTATAGGTTATTTCTTTGAAGAACCATTTTTTAAATGACTTCCACTCCCCAAAATGCACAGCACAAATTACTGCACACATAAAGAACTCTGTAAGGAGTAACAGATCAGAATACTTTGAGTACTGTTGCTTCATTTAACATTGATCACACCCTTGTCTGGGCCAGGCAAAGGGTGGCAGGTTAATTACATGAAGTCTCTGCCAGTCCTCAGGATGTTGGAAGAAAGAGGAAAAGACAGGCAGTCAGGACTGATCTCTGCAGTTCAGGATTACCCTGCAGCAGTGCACGGAGGAGGGGAGGCATCTGAGCTGTGAGAAACAGGTCTAGCTTATGAGCACATCCACTTAAGAGATCCTGTCATAGATCCTGAAGGACACGTTATTCAGGAGGGCAAACAGCTACGGTCCAGGAAAAGCTGCGGGAGGTCTCGGATTCAATAGGGGAGATCCACACTATACATACGGCATAAATGATCTAACTCCCAAGAATGAGAAGCTGCCTTGTAGATGATAAGCTGGATGACAGAGTAGAGAGAAAAAGAAAAATATGAATTAAGAGTTAACAACTAGAGATCAGAAACATGAAGAGGCTGTGATGAATGGACATTTGGGGGTTAGTTCATAAACTCAGCCCTTCAGCAAGGGTCCTCCTTATAAGGGCTTTTGTAGACTTGGCTCAAGAAAGTTAATTAAGTTCTTCAAAGTCACACAATGTCAGAAACTCATAGAACTGGGTTTTGAAATCTATCTAGTCATTGGGATGAGCTTAGGAGATAGCCTTCTTAATCACTATACATACTGCTCCAAAGAGGATATTTTTCATCATTTCCTCCACCAAATCACTATATTTATTACCTTTATGCTTTTCTAATACCCTAGTGTTCTGGTAGTGATCCTATTATTTTTGTCACTAATTTAATTTCCCTTAACTTACAAAGACTTTTACTCTGGTTGATCACTGCATAATTGATTTTTCTTTTAAAACCTGAAAGATCAAACACAAGTCACATTGTCAAAGAAGCCATGCTAGAAACCCAAACAATTCTAAAATTTGTTTAATTAAAAATACCAATATTTCCAGTGACATTTCATATTTGTGATATGCAATATTGATGACAACATACTCTCCCTGTACTCAGTGTTTCAATAGCATTTAGTTCATCAGTAAGGTGAGATAAAAAGTTACTTTCTCATGATCTCACACTTACATATTAAGCTTAAATTAACAGCTCTTTGTATTCATTGATTATTTTTCTAGAGGTAAAAATAAAAGTGATGAATTTTCATTTCATCGATATTTCAAATATAATATAGCACCTATTTTTTCCCCTAGAAATCCTACCAAATGAAATGTCTTTGTTTGAGAAAGAAATACTGATATGAACGTGATAATCTGAAAACACAAAATCCTGTGTACAAGAATCAGCCTCACAGGCTGTTGGTGGTAAGGTTGTAACACAGAGACAGAAGTCAGGAGGCTATAGACAAAATATTTGTGTTCTCTCAAATGGCAAGCCACTCCAGTACTCTTGCCTAGAAAATTCCATGGATGGAGGAGCCTGGTGGGGTACAGTCCATGGGGTCACAAAGAGTGGGACACAACTGAGCGACTTCACAACTTCAGGACAAATCAGTTCAGTTCAGTTCAGTCGCTCAGTTGTGTCCGACTCTTTGCGACCCCATGAATCGCATCACGCCAGGCCTCCCTGTCCATCACCAACTCCGGCCGTTCACTCAGACTCACGTCCATCGAGTCAGTGATGCCATCGAATAATTGATGCCATCCAGCCATCTCATCCTCTGTCGTCCCCTTCTTCTCCTGCCCCCAATCCCTCCCAGCATCAGAGTCTTTTCCAATGAGTCAACTCTTCACATGAAGTAGCCACAGTACTGGAGTTTCAGCTTCGGCATCAGTCCTTCCAAAGAAATCCCAGGGCTGATCTTCAGAATGGACTGGTTGGGTCTCCTTGCAGTCCAAGGGACTCTCAAGAGTCTTCTCCAACCCCACAGTTCAAACGCATCAATTCTTCGGTGCTCAGCCTTCCTCACAGTCCAACTCTCACATCCATATGTGACTGCTGGAAAAATCATAACCTTGACTAGATGGACCTTTGTTGGCAAAGTAATGTCTCTGCTTTTGAATATGCTATCTAGGTTGGTCATAACTTTTCTTCCAAGGAGTAAGCGTCTTTTAATTTCATGGCTGCAAACAATCTGCAGTGATTTTGGAGCCCCGTAAAAATAAAATCTGCCAGTTTCTGCTGTTTCTTCATCTATTTCCCATGAAGTGATGGGACCAGATGCCATGATCTTTGTTTTCTGAATGTTGAGCTTTAAGCCAAACTTTTCACTCTCCTCTTTCACCTTCATCAAGAGGCTTTTTAGTTCCTCTTCACTTTCTGCCATAAGGGTGGTTTCATCTGCATATCTGAGGTTATTGATATTTCTCCTGGCAATCTTGATCCCAGCTTGTGTTTCTCCCAGTCCAGTGTTTCTCATGATGTACTTGGCATAGAAGTTAAATAAGCAGAGTGACAATATATAGCCTTGACGTACTCCTTTTCCTATTCGGAACCAGTCTGTTGTTCCATGTCCAGTTCTAACTGTTGCTTCCTGAACTGCAAACAGATTTCTCAAGAGGCAGGTCAGGTGGTCTGGTATTCCCATCTCTCTCAGAATTTTCCACCATTTATTGTGATCCACACAATCAAAGTTTTTGGTATAGTCAATGAAGCAGAAATAGATGTTTTTCTGGAACTCTCTTGCTTTTTCCATGATCCAACGGATGTTGGCAATTTGATCTCTGGATCTTCAGCCTTTTCTAAAACCAGCTTGAATATCTGGAAGTTCACGGTTCACATATTGCTGAAGCCTGGCTTGGAGAATTTTGAGCATTACTTTACTAGTGTGTGAGATGAGGGCAATTGTGCAATACTTTGAGCATTCTTTGGCATAGCCTTTCTTTGGGATTGGCATGAAAACTGACCTTTTCCAGTCCTGTGGCCACTGCTGAGTTTCCCAAATTTGCTGGCATATTGAGTGCAGCACTTTGACAGCATCATCTTTCAGGATTTGAAATAGCTCCACTGTAATTCCATCACCTCCACTAGCTTTGTTCATAGTGATGCTTTCTAAGGCCCACTTGGCTTCACATTCCAGGATGTCTGGCTCTAGATGAGTGATCGCACCATCGTGATTATCCAGGTCATGAACATCTTTTTTGTACAGTTCTTCTGTGTATTCTTGCCATCTCTTCTTAATATCTTCTGCTTCTCTTAGGTCCATACCATTTCTGTCCTTTATAGAGCCCATCTTTGCATGAAATGTTCCCCTGGTATCTCTAATTTTCTTGAAGAGATCTCTAGTCTTTCCCATTCTATTGTTTTCTTCTATTTCTTTGCATTGATCGCTGAAGAAGGCTTTCTTATCTCTTCTTGCTATTCTTTGGAACTCTGCATTCAGATGCTTATATCTTTCCTTTTCTCCTTTGCTTTTTGCTTTTCTTATTTTCACAGCTATTTGTAAGGCCTCCCCAGACAGCCATTTTGCTTTTTTGCATTTCTTTTCCATGGGCATGGTCTTGATCCCTGTCTCCTGTACAATGCCATGAACCTCATTCCATAGTTCATCAGGCACTCTATCTATCAGATCTAGGCCCTTAAATCTATTTCTCACTTCCACTGTATAATCATAAGGGATTTGATTTAGGTCATCCCTGAATGGTCTAGCGGTTTTTCCTACTTTCTTCAATTTAAGTCTGAATTTGGTAATAAGGAATTCGTGATCTGAGCCACAGTCAGCTCCCGGTCTTGTTTTTGTTGACTGTATAAAGCTTCTCCATCTTTGGCTGCAAAGAATATAATCAGTCTGATTTCGGTGTTGACCATCTGGTGATGTCCATGTGTAGAGTCTTCTCTTGTGTTGTTGGAAGAGGGTATTTGCTATGACCAGTGCATTTTCTTGGCAAAACTCTATTAGTCTTTGCCCTGCTTCATTCCACATTCCAAGGCCAAATTTGCCTGTTACTCCAGGTGTTTCTTAACTTCCTACTTTTGCATTCCAGTCCCCTATAATGAAAAGGACATCTTTTTTGGGTGTTAGTTCTAAAAGGTCTTATAGGTCTTCATAGAACCATTCAACTTCAGCTTCTTCAGTGTTACTGGTTGGGGCATAGACTTGGATTACCATGATATTGAATGGTTTGCCTTGGAAATGAACAGAGATCATTCTGTCGCTTTTGAGATTGCATCCAAGTACTGCATTTCGGACTCTTTTGTTGACCATGATGGCTACTCCATTTCTTCTGAGGGATTCCTGCCCACAGTAGTAGATATAATGGTCATCTGAGTTAAATTCGCCCAGTCAGTCCATTTTAGTTCGCTGATTCCTAGAATGTTGACGTCACTCTTGCCATCTCTTGTTTGACCCCTTCCAATTTGCCTTGATTCATGGACCTGACTTTCCAGGTTCCTATGCAATATTGCTCTTTACAGCATCGGACCTTGCCTCTATAACCAGTCATATCAACAACTGGGTATTGTTTTTCCTTTGGCTCCACCCCTTCATTCTTTCTGGAGTTATTTCTCCACTGATCTCCAGTAGCATATTGGGCACCTACTGACCTGGGGAATTCCTCTTTCAGTATCCTATCATTTTGCCTTTTCATGCTATTCATGGGGTTCTCAAAGCAAGAATACTGAAGTGGTTTGCCATTCCCTTCTCCAGTGGACAACATTCTGTCAGACCTCTCCACCATGACCCGCCCGTCTTGGGTTGCCCTGCAGGCATGGCTTGGTTTCAGTGAGTTAGACAAGGTTGTGGTCCTAGTGTGATTAGATTGACTAGTTTTCTGTGAGTATGGTTTCAATGTGTCTACCTTCCGATGCCCTCTTGCAACACCTACCATCTTACTTGGGTTTCTTTTACCTTGGGTGTGGGGTATCTCTTCACAGCTGCTCCAGCAAAGCACAGCTGCTGCTCCTTACCTTGGATGAGGGGTCTCCTCACTGCCGCCCTTCTTGACCTTCAATGTGGGATAGCTCCTCTAGGCCCTCCTGCACCCATGCAGCCATGCTCCTTGGACAAATACATATGTTGAAATCCAATCCCCAGTGTGATAGTATTAGGAGATGATTAGCTCATAAGGGCAGACCCTTCATGAATGAGATTTTGTGTGTGTGTTAGTCTCTCAGTTGTGTCCCACCCTTTGCAACCCTATGGACAATAGCCCGCCAGGCTCCTCTGTCGATGGAATTCTCCAGGTAAGAATACTGGAAGGGATTGCCATTCCCTTCTCCAGGGAATCTTCCCCAGCCAAGGATCGAACCCACATTTCCTACTTTGCAGGCAGATTCTTTACCACCTGAGCCACCAGGGGAGAGATTAGTGCCCTTATAAAAGAGACTCCAGAGAGCTCCCTCACCCCTTCTGCCTTGTGAGGACGCATTGGGAAGAGGGCCTTCTGTGAACTGGAAAGTGTTCTTTCAGAATCTGCCTGCATCTTGAACAGCCCAGCCTCCAGAACTATAACAAATTTCTGTATTTCATAAGACACCCAGTAGACAATATTTGTTTACAATAAGCTGAAAAGACTGTCAGGCTGAAAAGAGTGACAAAGGACTTTCCCAGGAAGGAATTTTCTGTCTACCAATAACTCTGCAAAATATTCTCAGCAATGGTGTAGTTCAGAGTGCAAAGAAGAAAACTATTTCCTGACAACAGAGCAGAACCAGCCAATGGAACTATCTGTGACAGTGGAAATGTTCTATATGCTATGGTGTTCCATACAGTTGCCACCAGGCACATGTGGCTACTGGGCATTTGAAATGTGGCTAGTGCAACTAAGAAACTGATTTTTAAATTTTCATTTTGTTTAAATTTTTTTTTCCTGGTATGGAATAGGGTAACAATTCTTTTTTTAAATTTTTTTTAGTGTATAGTGCATGTACAACATTGCATTAGTTTCTGCTGTACAGTCAAATATATCAGTTATACATATACATATTAATATATCCACTCTTTTTTAGATTCTTTTCCCCTATAGGTCACTAAAAGTACTGAGAAGAATTTCCTGTGCTGTACAATAGGTCTTTATTAGTTACTGATTTTACTTTACTCAAATTTAAATAGCCACATGTAGCTAGTGGCTGGGCTTCCCAGGTGGCTCAGCTGGTAAAGAATCTGCCTGCAATGCAGGAGACATGGGTTCGATCCCTGGGTCAGGAAGATCCCCTGGAGAAGGAAATGGCAACCCACTCCAGTATTCTTACCTAGGAAATCCCCATGGACAGAGAACCCTAGTGGGCTACCCCGTGCTTGTGGTTGCAAAGAGTCAGACACAACTGAGCAACTGAGCATGTACGCACACAAACACATACACACACACACACACACACACACACACACACACGCACGCACCTAGGGCCTACCATCTTGGGTCTAGAGCTGTGGAATGCAGTAAATATGTTCTTATACCCTTAATTTCCTACTCTCAAGGAAAGAGCAACAATAGATTCTTTGAAGGGAATACTTTGAGTGAAGAATGGAGAAGACTACTTTCATAGTCCTAATATCCAGTTGCATTCATTGTATGCTTCTCAGTTTCAGTTTGTGGGTCAATAAAATCCAATTCAAATTGCACTATGGTTTTACTGAGGAGCAAAATTGGGAGGGTGAACAGGTCATTTTACAGGAAGGAGCTGATCTGGAATTTAGTCTGGTTGTTTTGTTTCTCTCTTAATTTTAATTTTCTCATCTGCAAAACAAAAGGTAGAACTACAAACACTAGGGCATCACCTGGTCACAACGTTTTACATTCCTATCCAGTTGATAAGACCTAATTCAAATATTTTTTAAAATCAGTATTATTGCTTCACAGAAATAGAAATAAAACTCTTAGAAATCTACTGATTGAAGATAAAGCTTTAAAGAAGTGCCAGAAAATCTTGGGATTTTCTGCAGGAAAGATTTTGTGACAGGTCAGAAATATAGTAGTTCAAATGTATGCTTTCCTAGGAGAGTAAAAATGGACAGTAGAGGGTACATGTTGTTGTTGTTCAGTTGCTAAGCTGTGTCTGACTCTTTGTGACCTCATGGACTGCAGTACACCAGGCTTCCCTGTCCTTCACTCCTGGAATTGGTTCAAATTCCTGTCCATTGAGTCGGTAATGCTATCTAACCATCTCATCCTCTGCCGCTCCCTTCTTCATTTGCCTTCAATCTTTCCCAGCATCAGGGTCTTTTCCAATGAGTCAGTTCTTCACATCAGATTGCCAAAGTATTATAGCTTTAGCCTCAGCAACAGTCCTTCCACTTAATATTGATCTCCTTTTGGATTGACTGGTTCTATCTCCTTGCAGTCCAAGGGTCTCTCAAGAGTCTTCTCCAATACCACAGTTCAAAAGCATCAATTCTTCAGTGCTCAACTTTCTTTATAGTCCAACTCTCAGATCCATACATGACTATTGGAAAAACTGTAGCCTTGACTAGATGGACCTTTTTTGGCAAAGTAATGTCTCTGCTGCCTAACCACTTCCAGTTTATCTTGACTCATGGACCTAACATTTCCAGTTTCTATGCAATATTGTTCTTTGCAGCATCAGACTTTACTTTCATCACCAGACACATCCACAACTGAGCATCAGTTCTGCTTTGGCCCAGCTGCTTCATTCTTTCAGTAGTTATTAGTAGCTGTCCTCCACTCTTCCCCAGTAGCAGGTTGGACTCCTTCCGACATGAGGGGGCTGGCTATCTTCCTTGGTCATATCTTTTTGCCTTTTCATACTGTTCATAGGGTTCTCACAACAAGAATACTAGAGTGGTTTGCCATTCCCTCCTCCAGTGGACCAAGCACATTTTGTCAGAACTCTCCACTATGACCCTTCCATCTTGTGTGGCTCTGCACAGCATGGCTCATAGCTTCATTGAGTTGGTAGAGGGTATGCTGCCGCTGCTGCTAAGTTGCTTCAGTCGTGTCTGACTCTGTGCGACCCCATAGATGGGATTCTCCAGGCAAGAACACTGGAGTGAGTTGCCATTTCCTTCTCCAGTGCAGGAAAGTGAAAGGTGAGACTGAGGTCGCTCAGTCTTGTCCGACTCTTTGCGACCCCAGGCACTGCAGCCTACCAGGCTCCTCCATCCATGGGATTTTCCAGGCAAGAGTAATGGAGTGGGGTGCCATTGCCTTCTCCAGTAGAGGGTATACATATGCTTATAGCTGTACCACTTATTTCTACAAGTTCGATTTGCTTATGGGCTTCCTTAGTGGCTCAGCAGCAAAAAACCTGCCTGCCAATTCAGGAGATGCAAGAGATGCGGTTTCAATCCCTGGGTCAGGAAAAATCCCCTGGAGAAGAAAAAGGCAGCCCACTTCAGTATTCATGGGAAATCCCATGAATAGAGAAGTCTGGTGGGCTTTGGGTCACAAAGATTCAGACAGGACTGAGCAACTAAACAGCAACAAAGCAGCCACAAAAAGTCTGCCAAGGTGTCTCAGCCCTGGACTCCGAGCAGTAGAGTCAGTGCTGACGCACAGTGATCAGCTATCCTGAGCGAGAGGCCTCGGAATCAAATGTGCACATGCAAGCAAGGGTTTGCAAGGAGTATTCAGATAATTATACCTTAGGCAACAAATTCGCATGATGAGTGAGGCAAAGTTTTATTTGGTTTGCTTTACATTTCAGCCTTGGCAAATGGGGTACAATGTAAAATCTCAACTAGTGGGTGTTTTGCTTGTAATTACTTCTGTTTGCTAAAATAGGCTATGAGTTTATAAGGATCACACTCTGCTCTGTGACTTGTAGTGTGAAATGACCTCACACTGAAGCCACCAGCAGAGTGCTCTGCCATCCAGCACTGCTTTTCTCCATACCCCTCCCCCAACATAAAAGATCCTGTTTCTTTGAAAAATGGACAAGGAAATTCCATCTTCAGCCACCAAAGCTTATTATTCTATTTTCAGATGTATGGTTTATAACATTTAAAAATGTATGTAAGCTAGTCTACACCTAATATTTCAGGAGAGATGACCAGTTGAAACTTTAAATATTCAATACTTTTCTTTCTGCCTTTTAGCAAACTTTCTATGTAGTTCTAATGGGCTCTTAAAATATGAGGTAACCACCTCATAGCCACTTTATTTAAAAAGTTCACTGTTAAGGTGATTTGGCTAATCTGACATCAGGGAAAACCAAAGTTCAAATTTCATGCTTTGGAAAGCAATAAAAGTCACCACCTGGAAATCCAGAGGCACAAGCAAATTGATATTCAGAGCAGGTGTGCTGGCCCCATAGAAATGTGGCCCAAGCCATTCGGTGGTTCTGGAAGGAAGGTGAGGGTTCCAGCAGGGCAGCAACTTCTTGGAGAGCCTTTGCTGATAAGGTTCTACCTGGACATGACATAAGCATCCATCATCTTGCAAAGAAGGATCTGTCAGTTACACCTAGGATAGGAATAGGGGAGTTCAACCAACGAGTTCAAACGATCGTCTTCAAATAAAAGAACTAAAAACAACAGACCCCCAGGTTTATATACTTAAACCCTAGAGGGAATTTCCCTATTTTTTTTTTCTATTTTTGATTCTATTTTTTTTTCTTTTGGCTGGGACTTGGATCATGAAAAGAAATGCTATATACTGCCAGAAAGAGTATTTACAGAGCACCAGCCACACCTATTAAGTCCCTCTAGTTCAGATCACGTGGGAATGATTTCTAGACATCCAATTATTTAATATTTACCAACCATTAATACTATTCTGAAAAAATCGTTGGAGTATTTGATGTAGTCACTAGTTAAGAACTCAAAAAAGGTATGAAAAGACAGGACTATCATGAACTCATTAATTCTCTAAGCTTCCACCTATGGTGGTAGACTGCATTCGTACCTGTATCCACACCTTCTGTCGTGTGGCTTTGAAGTTTCTTCCACTAGCCTTGGAGTATATTTTGCCACTCAATGAAGGTTGAGCTTGATCATGTGACTTGCTTGGTACTAACGGAAGTGATAGAATCACGTTTGAAGTGTTTGTGTGCATTGAAGTTTTTACCCTTTCATGTTCCTGACTCTGTCCGGGGAATATTCTGATTAGCTGCCATCCCTTTACCCTAGGGTTCTAGGAACAGACAGGAGCATAGCCCACAGCAAGGAGTCAAGCCCACTGGACCCACAGCTTGATTAGAATCTCCCAGCTGATCTTAGCGTAGATCTTTTGGTCCACAGTTTACCTCAGAACCATATCGTGTAGTATAAATACTAAGTTTTGTGTGATAATGAGTTTTACTCTGATTGGTTACAGAGCATTTTTACAGTAGATGTTGACAAAGATATGTTTTACATGCTAGGCATTGTGCTGTACCCTGGGGAACCTCCAGATGAATTAGAGACAGTCTCTGCCTTTGAGTCCCTTGGATTGCCAGGAGATCGAACCAGCCAATCATAAAGGAAATCAGTCCCAAATGTTCATTGGAAGGACTAATGCTGATGCTGAAGCTCCAATACTTTGGCCACCTGATGCAAAGAACTAACTCACTAGAGAAGACCCTGAAGCTGGGGAAGATTGAAGGTAGGAGGAGAAGGGGATGACAGAGGATGAGATGGTTGGATGGCATCACCGACTCAGTGGACATAAATTTGAGCAAGCTCTGGGAGTTGGTGATAGAAAGGGAAGCCTGGCGTGCTGAAGTCCATGGGGTCGCAAAGAGTCAGACATGACTGAGTGAATTGAACTGAACTTGCCTTTGAGAGACTCTGGCTGTAAATCGCACACTGTAGTTAGTGCTATGAGAGGTCTGGACCAGGTACTCAGGAAAGAGTTATATGACTGCTGGGCATGCTCAGTCACTCAGTCATGTCAGACTCTTTGTGAGCCCATGGGCTGTAGCCTGCCAGGCTCCTGTGTCCATAGGATGCCAGGAAAGAATACTGGAGTGGGTTGCTATTTCCTCCTCCAGGGGATCTTCCTAACCCAGGGATTAAACCCACGTCTCCTGAATCTCCTGTGTCTCCTGCATTGGCAGGAAGATTCTTTACTACTGAGCCACTTGGAAGACTCTACATTACTGGCAGCTATTTCTATTATTCCCCACCTACTCGACTAAGCATGTTCTAGCTCTTCCATCTGATAACCTTGTGTTGCTGCTGCTGCTGCTAAGTCGCTTCAGTCGTGTCCAACTCTGTGCAACCCCATAGATGGCAGCCCACCAGGGTCCCCTGTCCCTGGGATTCTCCAGGCAAGAACACTGGAGTGGGTTGCCATTTCCTTCTCCAATGCAGGAAAGTGAAAAGTAAAAGTGAAGACATTCAGTTGTATCCAACTCTTAGCGACCCCATGGACTGCAGCCCATCAGGCTCCTCTGTCCATGGGATTTTTCAGGCAGGAATACTGGAGTGGGGTGCCATTATTAGAACATCACTATCAGGAATGGCTGAATTGAGAAGAAACTTGACCACTTAGCCCACTCCCTAATGCAGCTCTCCTGCCCCTAACCATCACATCTTGTAGATTAGGGAACAGGCTCAGAGAGGTTAAGTGATTTTTCTTAGAGTTAGTGACAGTGTCGGGATTAGAACTATGTTTTTCTGACTCCAGATATGTGCCATTTCCATGAAACTAAGCTGAGATAGCCACTTTATCTTGGGGGTGGCAATGATCAAGTTTGTAGGGGGCTTTGTGCAGCCCATTATGGAGTATCACCTCTGAAGTGTATAGAAGGAGTTGAGGCTACCCAGGACTGTGATTATAGCTTCCCAACAGCACTATCCTTTCTCTTGGCACACTACATGATGGAAAGGCTTTGAGAAGAAAAGTAAAAGCACTGTAGTTATCCCTTTCCTACAGTTTAACTGCTCTTTTGCAGAGGAATCTGTGGTGTAAGACCTTAAGAAATTGCTCATTTATGGCAGTCTTGCCAAAATTTAATTCTTCTGCCTCCTCTGATGATAGTTAATCAGCAGGGGCTAGATTTTACCATGGGTATTGACTTAGCTCTGTGGGTACGGAAGCATGGTGCCCTTTTCCAACTCCACTAAATCCACTCTACTTTACGCAAGGCAAAACTTCCTCTCCACCCCCAACACACACAAACACACACACACGTCTAAGATAAGCCTCACTCTTCCTTATAGTAAGTCCATTATGTAGACAAATATTATATCCCCCTTTGTCAATGAGAAACCTGGAATTAAGAGAAGTTTTGAAGATTTTCTGAGGATTAGAACAAGATTCCTGCTTGTAGAATGAGGACTCCTGTCCAGTCTTTTTATCTCCAAATGCTTTGGTTTTGAGTAATAATGGAGGTACTTGCCATTCTGCTCTGGGTACCCATCTCAGTGTTCATAGTTCATGCCACTCAGTGCCAAGGCAAAGCAGTTAATACCAAAAACTCTTCCCTATTTTTTTTCCCCAAAGAAGAAAGCTCATGAAAAACTCATTTTTGACAAGTGACTTAAAACAGATAACATACGCTTTCCTTCCTCAAGTCCAAGCTGGTGCAGCATCATCTCCAGCCTCCACAGTCAGATCTAAGTGCTCTTGAGAGAGGTCAAGTTTTGACATTGAGTTCTGTATTTCCAAGTATTAACACACCAGGTAGGGAGCATTTGCAATCATGCTGAGGTCTTGGGCAGCTCATTTGAGCTATTCTTTCACTGACGCCCCATCAAACCACCTTAAGCCAGCATGGATGTTGTTCTCAAATGTTGGCAGGAAACCTGCCACACTGGGACTTACACACTGGAGTGAAGAATGTAAAGACGAGCAAGTAAAATGGAGACCTAAATGACTTTTTTTTTTTTTTTTTTGAGAAATCCTTTTAATTGTCCAAGTAGAAACCTAAATTCAATACTCAGCCCCTCCACCTCTAAGTTGATTGTTTTAGCCCAAGGGCATCAAATGCCCACATTCTCTCCCTCCCCCACCTCTCTGTCCTCACTCTTTCCTCAAATCCCCCAAACAAGAGGGGCAGCCCCCCCACACACAATTTCCTTGTGACCTGAAGGAATGAGTCTTGTCAAGTTAGTTCCATTTTCCTATTGTGAGTTGTTATAATAAATTTAAGAGGCCACCAGAGTCCTTTGAGTTAGGAACAAATCACAAATCATCATAATGCTACACCTATTTCTGTTTTATGACGGCAATAAATCAAAAGCGGTCTCACAGTGTGAAAACTAGCTACAGCACTCACAAGTGCCAGGCTTCTGGAGATGCCAATGCTCAAACGTCTTTAGCTTTGCAGTGTGTGTTTTGGCTCCTGGAGGCTTAATTTTTCAATTAAGGATTTTTTTTTAAAGTGTGTATGTGTGTGAAAGAGAGAGAGAACAGAGTCAGGTAAATTTACCAGCCCAGACAATGAGGCTCTTGTTCTTTATGAATTTTATTTATTTATCTTAGTTTTAACGTTGTGTTGATATGATTTTTGAAAGGAGTATTGGATATGGAGTCCAGCCAAAGAGTGTTTACACAAAATTTAATATGACCTTGATTGTAAATGAAAGGCAAGTCTTCTGAAGATGCTGCATGGCTTTATACCATCAAGGGCTCTAAAAATCTGCTCAGATTTCACCTACAAGTTGTGTTTCCTAGGTATGGGTTAGAATTCCAGCTGGCTCTGCAAAATATTTCTTGCATGATTCTGGGCAATTGGAATAATTTAAGAAGAGGCTTGGTACTTACATGTCACTTATGATTGGCTTTCCTGGTAGGCAACTGAATTTTTGACAATGCCATTATCATTTTCTGAAAATTAAGCATTATGGTTCAGAGAATATTTTTTAGCTTTAGATTTATTTCCTGAAATAACTTATTAGTTGTTACTAATAAAAGGAAAAGCATTAAGAGCTAAGGTTTTGAAACAAAGAAACTGTTCTTGTAGTTCAAAAATATGTCTGGGTACCAATCTTTTATATACTAAATCGCTTTGGTCATGTCTGACTCTTTGCAACCCCATGGACTGTAGCCCACCAGGCTCCTCTATCCATGGAATTCTCCAGGCAAGAATACTGGAGTGAGTTGCCATGCCCTCCTCCAAAAGTGATCTTCTCGACCTAGGGATCAAACCAGTATCTCCTGCATTGGCAGGCAGTTTCTTTTACCACTAGTGCCACCTGGGAGGCCCAATCTTTTCTATAAGTTGGTGCTAATACATCTTTTGAAAAAAAAAAATCACCTTTTTTCTTTTTCAAAAAGCAAAGTTATATTGAAATTATATCTCACCTTTAATTGAGAGACCACCAAAAGTTGTATTAATTATCTCAAGTACAGGTTCTCTCAGATAAGCCTCACTCTGGTATCCATAATCAACATCAAAGACTTATCTTAGGTTGCTGCTTCCTCTTCATAGCCATGGCAGTGGTCAGTTTCTTCCTTTACAATGTTTTAATAAAACTTCCCTATCCATTTTCCAGTACAGACCTTTGCCTACTCACTTGGGCAGCATTTTCACAGCCTCCTGACCAACCTTTCTTTTGTTACCTTTCAATCATTTGTGCAAAGCAATGTCAGATTATTTTCTCTAAAACTCCACTTTCACCATTTCATTCCCCTCATTATTTAAGATGCCCTAGTGACTACCTATTGTCCACTGCACAGAAGCAGAGCACCACCTAGGCTGTGGAGGTGGATGAGTCAAAATGAACCATCACAGTTTCACTCACAGACAGCGTGCCCAGACAGACCGCAGAGAAGGTTACATCCTCTGGGGCTGGCTGTGATCAAGGGTTGGTCTTCGACATGTTTTTAGATATATCATATTTATTACGCTTCCGACTAGACCCTGGAAAATTGATTCACTCTAATAACATACACAAAGACAGTTACAAACTAAGGTGCAGTTTATTAATTTGCAGTGGCCCAACCACCGTCAGGCCTGGGAACAGGACTGGTCAGATGGTAACCAGGCACTCCCTTCCTGGTGAGTGGTTCCTCCAGGGAGACTAGACGATTTATCAGCTGGTGTGTGGGGAGCACAGAATCGGAAAAAGGAAATTGATTGTTGCCTGAAGGAAATATGCGTCACACTCATACAACCCAATGTTAACCTTCTCCACCCAAAGGATAGCTCAGACTAAGAAACAGAACTATCCTTATCATTTAAATCAAATCACCACTTTCCCAGGAGAGTTATGGATAAACAAAGATGGTTCTTTTCTTATTGTTATTATGTACTTGTTCGTGTCAGTTTTCTATACCTTAAAAAAAGGGACACTTTTTTTCAGATTTTGTCTCATTATGGCATCTCTTTATGACATGTGGCTACATACAGCCTTTTTTTTATTTTAGGCTCCTTTCCTAATGTTGTAAGATTTCATGAACAAGCTGTCCCTAATTTGCAATGTAATGAAAGACAAAATTATGCAGCTTCTAGTCATTGCCTGTTGTTAGTTGACTAGGCCCATTTTGAGACAGATGGGTCAGCCTTGTCTCTAAATGCATGGGTTAATCTGATTTTCATTCATATATCCCTATCCGATTACCAAATGCCCCTGAAATCCTTGTCCCAATTATAAAGCCTTTGCCTTGCCTAAAGAACCCTACCAAGAGTCTATCTACCTCCTCCACATGTGTTAATTCTACAGTTTTCATTCAGAGCTCACTCTGCCAGACACCAAGGCCTCACTTCTCTGGAGTGAAGTTTATTATACAAATAATCACAGCACAGTTTGGTAAAATCTTTAATAAGAGGTAGCCACTAAGTTTGGAGGGCTTCCCTGGTGGCTCAGATGGTAAAGAATCTGCCTGCAATGCAGGAGACCAAGGTTCAATCCCTGGGTTGGGACGATCCCCTGGAGAAGGAAATACTAAAGAAACTCCAGTATTCTTGCTCAGAGAAGTCTAAGGACAGAGGAGCCTGACAGGCTACAGTCCACAGGGTCACAAAGAGTCAGACACAACTGAGCAACTAGCACTTTCACTTCACTATGTGTGGAAGAAATGCTTCAAAGACAAGATTAATTTTGTTCTGGGGACTGACCCTATGCTTTACAGAAGAAGTGACACCTAACTCTGACCTTTCAGGATGTAGTAGGTAGAATGATGCCTCCCAAAGATATCTACATCCTAATCCCCAGAATCTGTGAGGAGAATATGTTACATGGAAAAGGAGAATTAAAAGTGAAGATGGAACTAAGATTGCTAATCATCTGACCCTGAGATGGGGAGATTATCTTGGATTATATGAGTAAACTCAAAGGAATCACAAGGATCCTGAAATGTGGAAGCAGGAGGCAGAAGAAGAGTCAGTGTCAGAGTGATGTGATACAAGAAAGACTCATATTGCTAATTTAAAGATTGTAGGGGCCCACAGGACAGGAACATGGGGCGTCTCTAGTAGCTGAAAAAGATAAGGAAACAGATTCTCCCCTTCAGAAAGGAATTCACCTCTGGTTTTGGCCCAGCAAATCATACCTTCCATTTCTGACATCCAGAACTGTGAGAAAATGAATTTTATTCTATTAAAGATCCTAGATTTTTGATAATTTATTACAATAGAAATAGAAAACCGAAACAAAGAGTAAGTAAGATCGCACAGGAGAAAGAGGCTAATGAGGTTCTTGCAATCAGGGAACATGACATTTGTTGTGACAAGGTACTTTTCATGCTTTTCATGCTACAGAGGAAAGGTCCTTTTAGATAGTAAATGATTATTAGATGAACTATTAATAAAGATTATTAGTGACATAGACTAGAAAAGGTGCCTTAGAATCGGTTGATAAACAGTAGCAGCCAGAATGAAGTTGTTATGAATTACTGAGATTGTACATCTTAACCTCCGGGAAACCAAGCACTGGAATGCTGTATTTCTGTTCATGGCTCACTGTACTGTCAATAACTCAAACCTGAGATTTCCAAATGAGCCACTGCCCTGCACTCAACCAGTTATCCTGTCACATGGCCTCCACCATGACGATTTTCTAGGATCTTTCTTCTCTTTGAGTCTCCTGTTGCCACTCCTCAGTGTGCCATTTTAACCCCAAACCATTATTTTTGTTCTTTTGCCAAATGAGTCATGAATTCCCTTTCCCCTCATAACACCTTCTCCATGAAAGTTCCGTGCTCTTTTCTTTCTCTGAACTCCTTAACACTAATTGTTCTTCAAAACACTTAAACTTCCTGAGAGAATGTCCTTACTCATGCTTCCCCTGCCTTCACTTACTCACTCCTTAGCTCACCACAGCTGACCTCATGGCTGCTGGCCGTTCTATTGAAACGGCTTTCCCTGAAGTCACAAGTGACCTTCTATTTACCAAATTTCAGAATCTATTTCCAGCTTCCCTCAGCTTGACCTCTCTGTGACATTGACATCATTGATGACTCTTTTCTTTCTGAAACTCTTTTCTCCCTTTGATTCTAAACTATACTATTTCCAGTTTCCCCTGTTACTGTTTTACTAATTACTTTGTCTCCTCTAATGAGGATCCAGCCTCTAATGCTACTTCCTACAGTCCTAATCCAAGTCTTCACGATTTTTCATTATACTATACATCTCTTACTTAGATACTGAATATAAATATAGCTTGGAAAGAACACTAGGACTTTTTAATCCTGATTATTAGAATTCTGTCTTTCTAAATAGATTTTGAGATTCTGCTCTCTGCTCAGTAGCATCCTAAACATAGAACAGAATTCCAAAGTGACAAAGATACAGCTTCTACCTCTTGAAAGCTGATAAACAAGTTAGACAGATGCAACATAAATGTATGAAATTTTGAAGAAATTATCTAAATCAGAATTATTTGCTGATTGACAATAGCCACTGAACAACACCCACTGAATGTAGTTATTAAATAAATATATCTTCTATGGATAAAGAGGACAAACACTAAGCCACCAGACAAATAGACAAGTAGCTTTGCTGTCTCTTTCCTTGAATTGAGGCACAAAGGGTAAATTATATGAAGAAAATGTCACTTTCTAAGTTGTACTCAATCTTGAGTACCACCTCCTTTTCAATTTTTACAGTTCCTCACTGCAGTAGAAATAACTTAAAGCTGTCTTTCTGGGTTTGTTAAAATACTTTAAAACATATCATCCTTATATTTATATAAAAAGAGAAATCCTGAGAAATTATAGCAAGGAAAATATCTCCCAGGTGAATTAGACTGGGATCTTCAAGACTCCCAGTTTTTCTTATTGAAACATTCATTTACTCATTTGCAACTGTAAATCAGCCACTTGCATTTTTAACCATTTCTTTCTCTGACAAAATAGCCTCAAGTACCTGACTAGATTTAAATTTTTAAAAATTGGTATTTATGTAGACTTATGGGTTTCCATAGTGTTAAACAACCCTCCTGCCAATGCAGGAGACCTTAAGAGAGGCAGATTCAATACCTGGAGGAGGGTATGGCAACCCACTCCAGTATTCTTGCCTGGAGAACACCTTGGACAGAGGAGCCTAGCAAGTTACAGTCCCTTTGGCCACAAACAGTCAGACACAGCTGAAGTGACTTAGCATGCATTTAGACTTATACTATACCATCTCTGATATACAGTCACTCCTGGCAGAAAATACAGAGTAACAAAACATTTTGCATTCTGGCCTGAATAGAATCAGATTATTCCATGTACATCATGATGAAAATCTCCCTTTCTGGCCCACTAGGCTCCAATTTCAAATGGTCTGGAAAATATGGACTGTCATTCACTATCCCTGATTCTCCATCAAGAAATTTAGAACCCATTTTTTAAAAATCATCCTACAAATAAGAAAGTTCTTGTTCTCATACAAAATAATAATCATTCTATTATGCAATTCTCCTTGGGCAGAAGGAAAGGAAGCAAATCTTCTACACACTGGTGCTCACCAAAATCCTTGTGTGAAAATCATCAAAGCTGTGGTAGACATAGGCTATCACCTAGAAACAGATATCATACTTGAAGCTTGTGCATTAGAATGAAAGAAATATTGTGGGCTACAAACACTTCAAAAATAGTTTGTCTAATATACTGAACCAGAGAAAAAAAGTTTTCTCATGATATGTTTATTCTTATCCCTGATCAATCAATAATGGGAATGAAACAAACTTGGTACTGTTCAAATCTAGATTCTCTTCTGAAAATTCACTGCAGGTGAGAACCGACAGGTTCATTCAACTTGACCTTGACCACTTTTCTCTAGGCACAGAAACAAGACTGGTTATGAACTCCCAAAACATGGTCAAAATGAGGCTTTGGCATTTCAAACTTATATCAAAGGGAGTGCAGAAACAGATACACATACATAGGCATCTCTGACACAAAGGTGAGACCACAACTCAGTAAGAAAAGGATGAGTTTTTCCATAAGTTCTACCTGATTAATTAAATAACTATAAAGAAAGTGTTTTTACCCCTATTTCAATCTATTCACAAATATAAATTCCAAATGAATAATGATCTACACATGAGAGATAAAATAAAAAATGTTAGAAAAAAAAAACTTAAGGAAACATCTTTATGACCTTAGAGTAGACAAGACTTTTTTTAAATAAACACAGAAAACATTAAACATAAAAAAATTGATAAACTGACCAAATTAAAATTAAGAAGTACTATTTCTTTTTCAAAAGACATCACTGAGGGAGAAATAGGCAGCTCACAGAGAGGAGGAAGGGATTCTCAGCTGGTGGTTAAGAATCTAGGCCAATGCAGGAGACATAAGAGAAGAAGGTTTGATCCCCCTTGCTTAGGAAGATCCCCTGGAGGAAGGCATGGCAACCCACTGCAGTATTCTTCCCTGGAGAATCCCGTGGGCAGAGGAGCATGGTGGGCTACCATCCACAGGGTCGCAAACAGTTAGACACGACTGAAGCAACTTCACACACACATACGTGCAGAGGGAGGAAGTTATTCACAATAAACATCAAATAAAAGACATATCTATAGATATAAAAACCCACAAATCATTAAGAAGACTGTCAATGTAAGAAAAAATAGGAAAGACTTAAGTAGCTACATCAAAAAAGGTGATTTCTAAGTGGACAATAACAATTTAAAGGGTTTAACTTCATGGGTGTGATAGATCACAAAAATGGCTCACTTCTTCCATCCCTGTCTCCATGCCCTTTGCCATGTTACTTCATAGTACTGACTGACTGTGAATCTCAGCTAGCCTTGTGACTCACTTTGACCAACGGAATATTAGCAAATGTCAGGCAAACAAACGCCAGAAAAATAATTGCACAACTGGGCTTGTTTTCTTCTGCACCTGTTCCTCTTCCATGAGAATACTGGGGCTAGTCTACTGGAAACTGCGAGATACACAGAGATCAGTAAGATCAATCACTCCAGCTGCAGCCAGTCAGTCAGCTGACATCCCCAGACATGTGAACAATGCCAGCCAAGAACAGCAGAACTGCCAAACCAGCCCCTAGCCAACTCAGTTCTTGGGATCGGCACATGCTTATTGTGGAATGCACTGACATTTTGTGGTTACTTATTATGCAGCATTATTGAGGCAATAGATAATTGATACTATAAGTCACGAGAAAGGTGCAAATATATAAAAACTCAACGCAATATTACTACATACACACCAAAATTGCTAAAATGAAAAATAAGAAAAACCTAAAGGGTTAGCAAGCACTTAGAGCAATAAAAAACTTTGACACATCCTTGGTGGAAACGTCAGATAGTTCAGTCACTTTGGAAAACTGTAAAAACATCTACTACCATTGAACCTACACATACCTTTGATCCAGCAATTCCACCCTAGGTATATAACAAACAAAAACAGGTACAGGTTTCCCCAGCCATATGAAAGTGGAGCGTTTCTAAGAAAACTTTCATAAACCGAGACAGCATAAAAAGAAGAAGCAATTACCTTAGGACACATCTTGCTAATGGATGCACAAAATAAGTCAAGATAAGGCACAGATGCTCCAAGACACAGTTTAAACTTGATGCTGAGATGTTAAGTGTGTTTCCCAGGGAAAGGCTATTCTCAGAGTTCAGGGTATATGCTGCCCCAATAACATCTCTCCTCAAAAATAAATAAATAAATAACCAAACGCTATTTTCACTATTTTATTAAAGTATAGTTAATTTATGTGCATGCTAATTTACAATGTTGTCTGCCAGTACAGGAGATGTAAGAAACATGGATTCGATCCCTGGGTTGGGAAGATATCCTGGAGGAGGAAATGGCAACCCACTCCAGTATTCTTGCCTGGAGAGTTCCATGGACACAGGAGCATGACAGGCTATGGTCCATAGCTTTGCAGAGTCTGACATGACTGAAGCAACTTAGCATGCACCAAACCATAAATGACTGAACAACCGAACAACAACAGTGCACACACATTTATATATATTCTTTTTCAGATTCCTTTCCATTATAGGTTATTATGAGATGCTGAATACAGTTTTCACTTCTGGCCTATTTTTGTAAAAACAAAAATCTTTTAATTTCTTTCAGTTAGCAAAAGCAGGTACTAAAGTAGATCTTTTGTAAAAGCAAAGTGATATAAAACAAACTTTAGAAAAGTGGAGGATATGTCTTCACCAAAAGCATATTCTGTTTTCACCAAAACATTTGTCCTAAAATGTTTACAGTAGATCTGTTTGTAGTAGTTAAAAATGAGAAGCTACTCAAATGCCCATCCAATGTAGAATGAATAAACAAGTTGTGGTATATTCACAATGAAGTACTATATAACAGTGAGATACCTACATTTGACCATGTGGATAAAATTCACAAACATAATGTTGAGCAAAAGAAGCCAGGCATAAAAGAGCACTTGGTGTGTGAAACCATGTGTCTAGTAAACAAACACAGGTAGACATAATCAGCGCAATTTGAAGTCAGGAGAATGGTTGTTTATGAGTGGGGGCATAAGCTATTGGTAGGGAAGTGGCAGGGGCATTCTGGGGTACTGGTAACATTCTACTGTTTTGCTACTGGTTATGTTTCTGTGTTCAGTTTTTAAAAATTAGTTGAACTGTATACTCATGACAAATACACTTGTCTATATGCTACTGCTCTTCTATGCCAAAACCAATACAGAATTGTAAAGTAAAAATTAAAAATAAATAAATTAATTAATTAAAAAAAAATTATCAAAGTTTACACCAAAATAGGGGAATAAAAAATGGATATTAGATACAAATTATTCTAGAGATTAATTAAATTTGACGGAAAAGCCAAGACATCAGTGGCTTAACCACAATACAAGTTTATTTCTCCTTCACGTTAATGAAGTTCAGAAGAAGGTTGTCCAAAAGTAGCATGATTGGCTCCATCATCAGTACTTTCTCTGTTGCTTCACTATTCCTGGGCTCCATGATCCCAAATGGCTGTGCTGCAACTGGCAGGAAGAAGAAAGGGCTAAAGAAGAATCCATTCTCTCCTTTATGGAAACTTCCAGAAAGTTCGCCTGACACTTTTGTTTACATCCCATTGACCAGAACTTAATTGCAAAGTCACCTCCATCCATCAAAGAGACTTGGAAATGCAGTCTATATTCCAGGTGATATCTGCCCCCACTGAAAATTAGATCTGTTCTTCAGAGAAAGAAGTACAAAATTAATATTGCAAGTCAGCTTGTAAGCTTTGATATATCCCTCCACACAAATCCTTTCCTGACTATCTTTATCTCTAGTCCAAATATTTTAGTTTTAATTAGTTTTCCTTCCCAAGCAGTAGTTGGCAGTTGGGGTAAGGAATCAATGAATAAATATTTTAGGCTTTGCTGACCTAATGGTTGAGTTGGAGCTAGTCAGCTCTGCTATGGCAAAATGTAACAGAATGAACATGATTCTGTCCCAATAAAACTTTATTTCCAAACTCAAGCAATCAACTAGATTTATTCTGTGAACTGTAGCTTGCTGCTTTCTCTGGAAAGAAAAGCAGTTTGCTGCTTTTCTCTGCTTTTGAGGCTCCAGAAAGCCAATTAAGTCCCATAAGGACAGAGGCGAAGTTTCACTATTCTCCGTTATGTCTCCAGGCCCGGGCAGATAGTCACTAATCAAAATATATTGATTAAAAATGAGTGCCTACTAAAAAATATCTTCTTCAAGACATTGCATTGGTCACACTAAAGTTTATTGCAAGAAAGAAAAGGAGTTAAGTTGAATTTCAGCTAAAAAGCATACAAAAGTTCAAGGCAAATAGGGAACAAGAGAGGAAAGGAAATGTGTCTTTGGAAAGGAAATAAAGAATTATCCAAAAAGAATAATATGTAAGCCTGATAGGGTCATGAGGACTTTATAACAGTAAACAAACAAGCAAATATATTCTCCTCTACTTTCCATGTTCTTTGGGTTTTTTTCGCTCTAGGGGAATGGGATTGAAGGTCTAGGAAAAGTGTGGTTTCTCCCAGCTGGAGGGTCTACATGTGCTATAGTCTGAAGAAGCATTATTTCTTCAAATGGAGTGATTCTTTTCTTTCAGGGTCAACTCCCTTAGACCATTCATCCTTCCCTCTCTGAAAGGGATCCAGGGAAACTCTGTGTGCTACTTCTCTTGGCATTCCACAAATAGAACAGAGTAAGACATTAATGAAGAGGAAAAACAGTTTTCCATTTATTTTGCTTTCAGAAATATACTTGGAAAGGCCTGTGCCAGAGTTGTACTATATCAAAGAAACCATAATCCAAAAAACTAACCCTTTTTAAATGATAACCAACTGCATTTTGTATTTTCATAGAATTACTTTATTTCCGTAAAAAACAGAATTTCCATTTTTCCAATCAAGGAGCTGAGTTTCTAAAGCTTCCTGTGGTCTATTTACATTTCCTACAGTAACCTTCTTAAGCAACAGACCAAAGAAAATATGAAACATTTTTTATTTCATTTTCCCTTTTTAAAGGAGCCTCTATATTTTTCTCACTGAAGGTCTCAGAGAAAACACCGATTTCAAAATATGAAAAAAAAAAATGAATTAGTAGATGCCTCTTTAACACAAAAGTTGTCATCAGATTTCAACTCTTGCTATATTTTGTGCATTGGGTACTGGTGCTACTTTTCCATCCTTTTCTCTCAAGAGAAAATCAGAAAAGCAGGATAGTAAGATGAATCTAACTTTCTATGAGATGAAGTAAAAGTCACTCAGTCGACTCTTTGTGATCCTATGGACTATAAGGTCAATGGAATTCTCCAGGCCAGAATATTGGATTGGGTAGCCATTATGCCCTTCTCCAGGGGATCCAACCCAGGGATCAAACCCAGGTCTCCTACATTGCAGGTGGATTCTTTACCAGCTGAGCCAAGAGGGAAACCCAATAATATTGGAGTGAGTAGCCTATCCCTTCTCCAGTGAATCATCCCAACCCAAGAATTGAACCAGGATCTCCAAGACTGGCAGATACTGTGAATGGGAAACTTATCACTAACTCTTCAAACAAGATGAGGAGGGTAGGAAATAAATAACTCAGGAGGTTGCATTTATTCATCTTATTTAAACAATATTTATTAAGGACTTCTATTTGACCATCACTGTGTTAGGTGTCAGTAGAGTGGAAGAGAAAGGGTTGCTGCAGACCCATAAGAGTTGTCCTCAAGGCTTTTGGGTACCATAGAGGAAATTACTCTAATGATAAGAAACCTGGAACTTCATCAAACAAATTATTTTGAGAATGTTCTTGACTTTTCCACATCCTTTGGGGAGCAACAAAACAGGACCACTGTTTCAAACATGATGACTTAAAATAGTTCTGTGGATGTCATTCAACCTAAAAGTTCTGCTGGATTTTTCCATCAGTTATTGTGTTGTCATCTGTTGCCTTATTAGTCTCAACATAAGAGTCTTTTTTAAATTAACTTTTTAAATAGAGTATAGTTGATTTACAGTGCTGTGTTTATCTCTGCTGTACAGCAAAGTGACCTAGTTATACACAGATAACCATTCTTTTTAATATTCTTATCCATTATGATTTAATCCAGGATACTGAATATGGTTCCCTGTGCCATATGGTAGGATCTTGCTGTTTATCCAAAAGAGTCCTTTTGAACTCATGCATTGAATTGACACTATTTGTGGAGAATACTTCTTTCCCATTTTGCAGAAAACCTCAACCAATTGGTGTAGCATTTGTAGACTTTCTTGGCTTCGTCTCCCATGCCTACCCAGGCCAGGTGGAATTATTTACTTGGATGGTAAATGTGGACAGAAACCAATACAGAATTGTAAAGTAAAATAAAAAATAAATTAAAAAAAAAAAAGAAAAGGTAAGCAGAGCTCTCCCCTCTTCCATTTTCTGGAATGAAAGTTGCCTGCAGGAAGCAAGAGTTCTTGGCTGATAAGGATGCCTAAGTTTGGAATTCCATACTAGGAAACTCACTTTTCTAGTTGAGGTGACAGAATTTTACCTGAGCTTTTTAAACTCCTGTGTTGCACTCAATATGTCAGCAAATTTGGAAAACTCATCAGTGGCCACAGGACTGGAAAAGGTCAGTTTTCATTCCAATCCCAAAGAAGGGCAGTGCCAAAGAATGTACAAACTACCTTACAATTGCACTCATTCACATGCTAGTTAGGTTATTCTCAAATTCCTTCAAGCTAGGCTTCAGTAGCACATGAACCAAGAACTTCCAGATGTACAAGCTGGTTTAGCAAATACAGTGAAACTAGAGATCAAACTGCCGCTGGATCATGGAGAAAGCAAGGGAATTTCAGAAAAAAAGACATCTACTTCTGCCTCATTTACTACACTAAAACCTTTCACTATGTGGATCACAACAAACTGGAAAATTCTTACAGAGATAGGACTACCAGACCACCTTACCTGTCTCCTGAGAAACCTGTATGCAGGCAAAGAAACAACAATTAGACCTGGAGATGAAACAAATGACTGATCCAAATTTGAAAAAGGAGTACAACAAGCCTGTATATTGTCACCCTGCTTATTTAAATTCTATGCAGAGTACATCATGAGAAATGCCAGGCTGCATAAATCACAAGCTGGATCAAGATTGCCAAGAGAAATATCAACAACCTCAGATATGCTTCTTCATTCTCTACTCTAATGGCAGAAAAGTGAAGAGGAACTAAAGACTCTTGAGGGTGAGGGAGGAGAGTGAAAAAGCTGGTTTAAAACTCAACATTAAAAAAAGTATGATCATGTCATCTCATTCCATCACTTCATGGGAAATAGATGGGGCGGAAGTGGAAAAAATGACATCTTTCTTTTCTTGGGCTCCAAAATCACTGTGGACTGTGACTGTGGCCATGAAATTAAAAGATGCTTACTCCTTGGAAAGAAACCTATGGCAAACCTAGACAGCATATTCAAAAGCAGAGACATCACTTTACCAACCAAGATCCACATAGTCAAAGCTATGGTTTTTTTCCCAGTCATGTATGGATCTGAGAGCTTGACCATAAAAAAGGCCAAGAGCCAAAGAATTGATGCCTTCGAACTGTGGTAGTGGAGAATACTCTTGAGAGTTCCTTGGACTGCAAGAAGATCAAACTATTCAATCCTAAAGGAGATCAACCCTGAATATTCATTTGAAGGACAGATGCTGAAGCTGAAGCTGCAATACTTTGGCCACCTGATGCAGAGAGCTGACTCATTGGAAAAGACCCTGATTCTGGGAAAGATTGAAGGCAAAAGAAGAAGAAGGTGGCAGCAGATGAAATGGTTCAATAGCATCACTGACTCAATGGACATGAGTTTGAGCAAACTCTGGGAGATAACCAAGGACAGGGAAGTGTGGCATGCTGTAGTCCACAGGGTTGCAAAGAGTCAGACACTACTTAGCGACTGAACAACAACAAGCCACAGTCTCCAATAAGCTTTACATAGTATAAAAGTAAAATTTTGGTCTCCACATGGCAACCTCCTTGGTTTATTTATCTCAGTTGGTTCAGGTTCTTTTGAATAGCTGAGTAATACTCCATTGTGTATATGTACCACAGCTTTCTTATCCATTCATCTGCCAATAAACATCTAGGTTGCTTCCATGTCCTAGCTACTCTAAACAGTGCTACGATGAATACTGGGGGTACACGTGTCTCTTTCAATTCTGGTTTCCTTGGTGTTTATGCCCAACAGTGGGATTGCTGGGTCATATAGAAGATCTATTTTCAGTTTTTATAGAAATCTCCACACTGTTCTCCATAATGGCTGTATTAGTTTGCATTCCCACCAACAGTGTAAGAGGGTTCCCTTTTCTCCACACTCTCTCCAGCATTTAATGTTTGCAGACTTTTTGATAGCAGTCATTCTGATTGGCATGAGACGGATACCTCATGGTAGTTTTGATTTGCATTTCTCTGATAATGAGTGATGTTGAGCATCTTTTCATGTGTTTATTAGCCATCTGTATGTCTTCTTTGGAGAAATTTCTGTTTAGTTCTTTGGTCCATTTTTTGATTGGGTCGTTTATTTTTCTGGAATTGAGCTGCATGAGCTGCTTGAATATTTTTGAGATTAATTCTTTGTCAGTTGCTTTGTTTGCTATTATTTTCTCCCATTCTGCTGCTGCTAAGTTGCTTCAGTCGTGCCCAACTCTGTGACCCCATAGACAGCAGCCCACCAGGCTCCCTCATCCCTGGGATTCTCCAGGCAAGAACACTGGAGTGGGTTGCCATTTCTTTCTCCAATGCATGAAAGTGAAAAGTGAAAATGAAGTCGCTCAGTCGTGTCTGACTCATAGCGACCCCATGGACTGCAGCCTACCAGGCTCCTCTGTCCATGGGATTTTCTAGGCAAGAGTACTGGAGTGGTTTGCCATTGCCTCCTCCATCACCCATTCTAAAGGCTGTCTTTTCACCTTCCTTATAGTTTCCTTCATTGTGCAAACGCGTTTAAGTTTAATTAGGCCCCATTTGTTTATTTTTGCTTTTATTTTCATTTCTCTGGGAGGTGGGTCATAGAGAATCCTGCTGTGATTATGACAGAGAGTGCTTTGCCTATGTTCTTCAGGCAAGAATACTGGAGTGGGTTGCCATTTCCTTCTCCGGGAATCTTCCCAACCCAGGAATTGAACCCTGGTCTCCTGCATTGCAGGCAGATTCTTTACTGACTGAGCTATAACAGAAGCCCCTTAGTCAATGCTAACTACAGAGTTTTAATCTGTTGCACCTGTCACTTCCAGAGCAGTTCCCTCTTCTTTGTTGATTTTGGCTTCCTCTGTTTGCAAGTCTTTTCAGTGTCTAATTTCCACCCTGACACAAAGGGGCCCAGGTGGTCACTTATTTAAGCTCACTTGTTCAGTTGTGCTGTGGGGAGGGAGGAGCACTGCAAACAAATATCACTGGCATGAGTGGGGAGTGCTTGCAATGTCTGGACCACACTGGGTTTGCCCCAGCTCATGGTGGTGTGTGCTTTCCCAGTCTACACTGCTCAGGCCCCAGTTGCTCTGCAGGGGAACTGTCCAAAGTGGACCCTGCATTTTGTACACTTCCCAGGTCTAACCTGCTCAGGTTCAGGTTCTCAGGTACTCCACAGAGGCACAGACTCAGTTGGGTGTGCATTTTGTGCCCCTCCCAGGTGAGCAGTTCAGGTGACCAGGTGCTTAGAGAGTGCACCATCCCAGGTGGACTGTGCTTCTTAATCACCTCCCTGGTCCCAGCCGCTTGGTTGCCTGGGTGCACCGTGAGAGCACCGACCTAGGTGTGCTGTGTGTCTCCTCTGGGGAGCTGATCTCAGGCTGTGACCCTCCTGGCAGATGTCAACCATACAGGATCCCAGGAAGATTTGGTTAGCAACTGGGAGCCCACTTACAGTTTGGTTGAGGATGCCTTCTCTGGGGCCAAGATTGCCCTTTGTCTTCCAGCTCTGGCTGTCGCCCGCTTGCCTCTCTGCCTCCCGTGGGGGAATGGGCCAGTCCACAGCCGGCTAGCTCTCCTTTGGTATTCTCTCAGTCCTTTGTTCTGTGAGCAGGCCAGGTTGCACCTTAGGTTAGAGCTTTTCACAGGAAAGTTCTATATCTCTTTTGTTTTCTCTCTCTCTCTCTGACTATCCCACAGTTTGGGTTGCTGTCTCACGTTAGCTCCCTCAGATTGTCCTCAGGGCATTCAGGCCTGGACCTTACCCTAAGCATTCAACCCGTGCCTCCCTGTCCAGCCCCCACTTGCTGGTGGCTGATGCAAGCCTCTGGGCTACTTCTCCGCTGGCAGTTGAGGTTAGGCGCGTATTCTGTGGGTATTTTTTATTTTTTTCCTCATGGTTATGTTGCCCGCTGAGATTCCAAAATTCCCTACAGACCCACCAGTGAGAGAGTTTCCTGGTGTTTGAAAACTTCTCCTCCTTCACGACTACGTCCCCGGGACAGGTCTCCGTCCCTAGCTCTTTTGTCTCACTTTTTATCTTTTATATTTTGTCCTACCTCCTTTTGAAGAGAATGGGCTTCCTTTCTGGGTGTCTGGTGTCCTCCACCAGCGTTCAGAAGTTGTTTTGTGGAAGTTGCTCAGCATTCGAATGATCTTTTGATGAATTTGTGGGGGAGAAAGTGGTCTCCCCGTCATACGGCCCATTGTTGTTGTTCAGTCGCCCAGTCGTGTCCGGCTCTTTGTGACTCCATGGACTGCAGCACATCTGGTTTCCCTATCCTTCACTATCTCCCAGAGTTTGCTCAAACTCATGTTCATTCAGTCAGTGATGCTATCCAACCGTCTCATACTTTGTCGTCCCCTTCTCTTCCTGCCTTCAATTTTTCCCGGCATCAGGATCTTTTTCAACGAGTTGGCTGTTCGCATCAGATGGCCAAAATATTGCAGCTTCAGCTTCAGCATCAGTCCCTCCAGTGAATGTTCAGGGTTGATCTCCCTTAAGATTGACTAGTTTAACCTCCTTGCTCTCCAAAGGCGATTCAGGAATCTTCTCCATCACCGAATTTGAAGATATCAATTCTTTGGTATTCTGCCTTCTTTATGGTCCAGCTCTCACAACCATATGTGATCACTGGGAAGACCATAGCCTTGACTATATGGACCTTTGTTGGCAGAGTAATGGCTCTGTTTTTCAACACACTACCTAGGTTTGTCATCACTTTCCTGTCAAGAAGAAATTGTCTTTGATTTCAGGGCTGCAAGTCACCGTCCTCAGATTTTGGAGCCCAAGAAGAGGAAATCTGTTACTATTTCCATCTTTTCCCCTTCCATTTACTATGCAGTAGTTTGCCATATATATATGATCCATAAGCCTGAAATATTTACTATCTGTCCCATTACAGAGAAGTTTATCAATCCATGGATTAATGGGTTTAATAGTCTGATACCCTCTGCTGTACTTCTCAGCCAGTTTTGTAAACCATTAAGAGATTTTGGTCTTGAAATATCAAATATTGGAGCTTATCCTGGGCCAGGCAGGATTAACCCCCAAATTGGGTGACATCTGCTTTTTAGCTACCATGTGCTAATTACACATGTGAATCTTGGAGTTCTATATTGCAGCTTTACCCACAGAAAGGAAGAGTACTTTACTGTGGAGCAAGTAAGAAATGAGGATCTCTACTATACCATAATGTAGATATAACCTGCACTTGGACAAGAGTAGAAGGAAAGCTGGCAGAAATCTTCACTAAAATACAAACCAAAATATATATATATATATATATATATATATATATATATATATATATAATAGAAACCTTCCCCTTGAGAAATATACTGACACAAAAGTAGCACAAACACCAAGGTCATTGATATAGACCTCACAGGAAGCTTCAGATGAATCAATTTTAGTATTTTAAGAAACAATTTCCTCCCTAAAAGTGGCAAAAAAAAAATCCTATATAGCTAAGATGTGGTCTGATTTAAATATTTGTTAAAACGTGGCTGGAAAAGGAGGTAGGGGTAACAAGTTAAAAATGATTACCAAGATAGGAATTTGACTCAGACTTAAAGAACCCTAATAGAAGAAAAGTTGTATTAAACATTAAATGATAACTTGCTGAAAGAGAAGAATAACAGTATCCAGAAGGACTCATGATCTGAAGCTTATAAGGTAAATCACCTGTGTTTGAATGGAGTGAGAGTCCATGTGAAACAGAACTGGACATGCTACAAAGGGAGGAGGCAGAGCCCTTCCAGATGTAAGAATGTCCAAAAGATATCTCCAACACCCCAAGCCAACTATATTCCAAAATCTGGGTTGTGAAAAATATATCAGCACTGAGAAAGAGAAAGATAACTGGGCCAACAGCCTCACTGTGTCCAAATGAAGGAGGTATCCAGATTCTGTGAAGCTCATCTTAATGCTCACATGAGCTACAGCTGTAGTTCATGGCCTTATTCAGCCTATTCCATTTATATAATCCCAATTCAAAGAACCAGAATACTCATAAGCCCCACTACATGAAAGGCAAGATGGTACCCATCGCAGATCAACGTGAAAGCTGAAGAAATAGCTCAAAGTTGTCCAAGTACCTGGGGTCCTGATTTTCCTGACTGTAACACCTGAGGTCAAAAGATTTTGGTTTGAATGCCATTTTCAATGCACAAAACTGAAAATTGACAGTTTTAGTCTCAGTCGTGTCTGACTCTTTACAATCCCATGGACTGTAGCCCTCCAGGCTCCTCTGTCCGTGGAATTCTGTTCAAGAATGTGGGAGTAGATAGCCATTCTCTTCTCCAGGAGATCTTTCTGACCCAGGGTGAATCCAGGGCACTGCATTGCAGTTGATTCTTTACCGTCTGAGCCACCAGGGAAGCCCTTTCAACATATGTATTTAAGAAAAATGTTTCATTGTTTTACGAGTGGTTGACTAGTTTTCCCAGCACCACTTGTTAAAGAGATTGTCTTTACTCCATTGTATATTCTTGCCTCCTTTGTCAAAGATAAGGTGTCCATATGTGTGTGGATTTATCTCTGGGCTTTCTATTTTGTTCCATTGATCTATATTTCTGTCTTTGTGCCAATACCATACTGTCTTGATGACTGTGGCTTTGTAGTAGAGCCTGAAGTCAGGCAAGTTGATTACTCCAGTTCCGTTCTTCTTTCTCAAGATTGCTTTGGCTATTCGTGGTTTTTTGTATCTCCATACAAATCTTGAAATTATTTGTTCTAGTTCTGTGAAAAATATCGCTGGTAGCTTGATAGGGATTGCATTGAATTTTTAAATTGCTTTGGGTAGTATACTCATTTTCACTATATTGATTCTTCCAATCCATGAACATGGTATATTTCTCCATCTATTAGTGTCCTCTTTGATTTCTTTCATCAGTGTTTTATAGTTTTCTAGAAACTAAAAGAGGTTTTATAGAAACTAAAAGAGGTCTTTAGTTTCTTTAGGTAGATATATTCCTAAGTATTTTATTATTTTTGTTGCAATGGTGAATGGAATTGTTTCCTTAATTTCTTTTTCTACTTTCTCATTATTAGTGTATAGCAACGCAAGGAATTTCTGTGTGTTGATTTTATATCCTGCAACTTTACTATAGCAACTGACAAACAACTAATCTCAAAAATATACAAGCAACTCCTGCAGCTCAATTCCAGAAAAATAAACGACCCAATCAAAAAATGGGCCAAAGAACTAAATAGACATTTCTCCAAAGAAGACATACGGATGGCTAACAAACACATGAAAAGATGCTCAACATCACTCATTATTAGAGAAATGCAAATCAAAACCACATGAGGTACCACTTCACACCAGTCAGAATGTCTGCGATCCAAAAATCTGCAAGCAATAAATGCTGGAGAGGGTGTGGAGAGAAGGGAACCCTCCTACACTGTTGGTGGGAATGCAAACTAGTACAGCCACTATGGAGAACAGTGTGGAGATTCCTTAAAAAATTGCAAATAGAACTGCCTTATGACCCAGCAATCCCACTGCTGGGCATACACACTGAGGAAACCAGAATTGAAAGAGACACAAGTACCCCAATGTTCATCGCAGCACTGTTTATAATAGCCAGGACATGGAAACAACCTAGATGTCCATCAGCAGATGAATGGATAAGAAAGCTGTGGTACATATACACAATGGAGTATTACTCAGCCATTAAAAAGAATACATTTGAATCAGTTTTGATGAGATGGATGAAACTGGAGCCGATTATACAGAGTGAAGTAAAGAAAAACACCAATACAGTATACTAACACATATATATGGAATTTAGAAAGATGGTAATGATGACCCTGTATGCAGGACAGCAAAAAAGACACAGATGTGTATAGCAGACTTTTGGACTCAGAGGGAGAGGGAGAGGGTGAGATGATTTGGGAGAATGGCATTGAAACATGTATACTATCATGTAAGAATCGAATCGCCAGTCTATGTCCGATGCAGGATACGGCATGCTTGGGGCTGGTACATGGGGATGACCCAGAGAGATGCTGTGGGGAGGGGGGTGGGAGGGGTGTTCATGTTTGGGAACGCATGTACACCCGTGGTGGATTCATGTCAATGTATGGCAAAACCAATACAGAATTGTAAAGTAAAATAAAAAATAAAAATAAAAAAAGAAAAATGTTTTATATTTTCTAAAACTTGGTTTCCTCGTTGAAATGGAAAAACACCTACTCACAAGGTTTTAGATGAGATTAAATTTGATGCTGTATGTGAATCTATCTTGTGCCATTTCAGTCAATATGAGGTACTCAAAGTTTAGGGAATTCTATTTCATTCCTACTTGTCTTTCAAAAGAAGACAGCAGGGAAAAAGTGATAGCTGCAAACCTAGATTCAGTGGAAAATGTGTGTCAGTGTCCTTCCAATCCCATAGTTGTTCATTAAAACAAGCAAAAAAGATACGTTTAGAAGTTAAGATTGTAGTAGACACTATGTCTAATGCAACTTTTCTAGATTTCCCAATAAATTAAAACATTCATGGGTTTAAACAAAACAGAGAGCACTGAAAATCAGGGGCCCCAACTTCCAGGATCTAATACCTGGTGATCTGAGGTGAAGTTGATGTAATAATAATAGAAATAAAGTTCACAATAAATGTAATGCACTTGAATCATCCTGAAACCATGCACCAAGCTGGTCCATGGGAAAAGTGTCTTCCACGAAAACAGTCCCTACTGCCAAAAGGCTGGGGACGGATGCTATAAATAAAAAATAAGAAAAGACTGTAGCTCATAATGCAGGGAGAATTTTCACTGAATGGACTATCCATAAGAATAGAATGAAATGTATATTCTCAGCTTGTTGCTCAGTCACTAAGTCTTGTCTGACTCTTTGCAACCCCATGGAATGCAGCACATCAGGATCCTCTGTCTTCCATTATCTCCTGAAGCTTCCTCAAATTCATGTCCATTGAGTCAGTGATGCTATCTAACTATCTCATCCTCTGCCATCTCCTTCTCCTTTTGCCTTCACTCTTTCCCAACATCAAGATCTTTTCCAATAAGTCAGATCTTTGCATCAAGTGGCCAAAATATTGCAGCTTCAGCTTCAGTATCAGTCCTTCCAATGACTATTCAGGGTTGATTTCCTTTAGGACTGACTGGTTGAATCTCCTTGCAGTCCAAGAAACTCTCAAGAGTCTTCTCCAGCACCACAATTCAAAAGCATCAATTCTTCCTTGCTCAACCTTCTTTAAGGTTCAACTCTCACATCCATGTATGACTACCAGAAAAACCATAGTTTTGACTATATTGTCCTTTGTTGGCAAAGTGATGTCTCTGCTTTTTAATATGCTGTCTAGGTTTTTCATTGCTTTCCTTCCAAAGAGCAAATGTCCTTTAATGTTATGGCTGCAGTTACAGTCCACAGTGATTTTGTAGCCCAAGAAAGTAAAGTCTGTCACTGCTTCCACTTTTTCCCCTTCTATTTGCCATGAAGAGATGAGACTGGATGCCATGATCTTAGTTCTTTTAATGTTGAGTTTCAAACCAGCTTTTTCACTGTCCTCTCTCACCCTCATCAAGAGACTCCTTAGTTCCTCTTCACTTTCTTCCATTACAGTGGTATCATCTGCATATCTGAGGTTGTTGATATTTCTCCCAGCAATCTTGATTCCAGTTTTTGATTCATCCAGCCAAAGTTTCTCATGATGTACTCTGCATAGAAGTTAAATAAGCAGGGTTACAATACACTGCCTTGTCATGTTCCTTTCCCAGTATTGAACCAGTCATGTGTTCATGTTGCTTCTTGACTTGCCAACAGGTTTTTCAAGAGACAGGTAAGGTGGTCTGGTACTCCTATCTCTTTAAGAATTTTCCACGGTTTCTTGTGATCCAAACAGCCAAAGGTTTTAGCTAGTCAATGAAGCAGATGTTTTACTGGAATTTCCTTGCTTTCTCTATGATCCAACAAGTGTTGGCAATTTCATCTCTGGTTCCTCTGCCTTTTCTAAACCCAGCATGTAACTCTGAATTTTCTGTTCTCATAATGCTGAAGCCTAGCTGCATTATTTGGCATTTCCCTTTTGGGGGACTGGAATAAAAGCTGACCTTTTCCAGTACTGTGGCCACTGCTGAGTTTTCCAAATTTGCTGACTTATTGAGTGCAGCACTTTAACAGCATCGTCTTTAGGATCTGAAATTCCAACTCAGCTGGAATTCCATCACCTCCACTAACTTTGTTCATAGTAATGCTTTCTTGACTTTCAAGGCCCACTTCGCTTCACGCTTCAGGATATCTGGCTTTAGGTGAGTGATCACACCATCATGGTTATCTATGTCATTTACATGATTCTTGTATAGTTCTTTTGTGTATTCTTGCCACCGCTTCTTAATTTCTTCTGCTTCTCTTAGGTCCTTGCTCTTTCTGTCTTTTATTGTTCCCATTGTTGCATGAAATATTTCCTTAGTATCACTAATTTTCTTGAAGAGATCTCTAGTCTTTCCCATTCTTTGTTTTCCTCTATTTCTTTGCATTTTTTTTTCATTTTGGAAGACCTTCCTATCTCTTCTTGTTATTCTCTGAAACTCTGCATTCAGTTAGATATATCTTTCCCCTTCTCCCTTGCTTTTCACTTCTCTTCTTTCCTAAGCTATTTATAGGCCTCCTCAGACAATCACTTTGCCTTCTTGCATTTTCTTTGGCATGGTTTTGGTCACTGCCTCCCATACAATGTCATGAACCTCTGACTACAGTTCTTTAGGCAGTCTGCCTACCAGATCTAATCCCTTGAATCCATTCATCATCTCCACTGTATAAGAGATTTGATTTAGGTCATACCTGAAAGGTCCTGTGGTTTTCCCGTTTCTTCAATTTATGGCTGAATTTTGCAATAAGGAAATCATGATCGGAGCAACAGTCAGATCCAGGTCTTGTTTTTACTGACTGTAGAGAGATCCTCCACCTTTGTCTGCAGAGAACATAATCAATATGATTATTAATTGCCCTCTACTCTTCTCCAGTAGAATATTGGACACCTTCTGACTTGGGGGACTCATCTTCGGGTATCTTTTTTTTTTTTTTTTTGCTTTTTCATACTGTTCATGGGGTTCTTGAGGCAACAGTACTGGAGTGAGTTGCCATTTCCTCCTCCAGTGATCCATGTTTTGTCAGTGTCAGAACTCTTCACTATGACTCATCCACCTTGGGTAACCCTGCATGATATAGCTCATATCTTGGGGCTTACCAGGTGGTGCAGTGGTAAAGAATCCACCTGTTAGCTCAGGAGATCCAAGAAACATGAGTTCAGTCTGTGGGTCAGGAAGATCCCCTGGATCTTCCAGGGGATCTGGGAGAAAGGGCAACCTGTTCCAGTACTCTTGCCTGGAAAATTCCACGAACAGAGGAGCTTAGTGGGTTACAGTCCATGGGTTCACAAAGACTTGGACACAGCTGGGCGACTGAACACACACACATTGAAAGAATATTTCTTATTTTTCCTTTGTGGATCACAGCCTTGTTGTGGTGAAGGGCTTCCATAACTTGCATAATTCTCAGATTACACAACATATACTCCACCCTTTGAATCAGAACTGAACAGAGGGCCCCAAAGTAGGTAATAAAACTTTGCCCCAACACAAAGGGTGAGAGAGTGTGTGTAAAATTCAGGAAGACAACAGTACACTCAACAAATGCTTAGGAACTGTGTGTCAGGCAAAATCATTGCTCCCCCATTCTATTCATTCCTTCTCCCAAATCAGCACCTTTTCCTTGTTATAAGGTCTATATCCTGGGATTGAGACAGGCTGGGACCTGGAGCCTGGAATCCTTTGCTGCAGCTTGTACCTGGACAAACATCTCCTTGAGCAACAAATACAAAGAAATTATAAAGGACTAAAAATAACTGTGTGCACGCACAGTTGGGGCAAATTCTGGACGGCAAGATACAAAAAGAGTGAAAAAAAGTCCTCAACTGTGACTTCTGAAGAGCTTGGAGCAAAATCAGGGTGTTGGGAGAAAAAGCAGTGTACTGTGCACGACATCCTCACTCAACACCACCAAAGGGTTTGGAAAGCCCTAAACTTGCCTAAGCCACCTCTGTGGCCTGATCCCTGAACATACCCATACCATCAGCCTATATAAGACACTGGCTCACCACTCTCATCCTGCATCCGGGAGCAAGCAAGGGAACATGTTACTCATTTTGACTCTCTCCTGTGGCCACAGAAGCTCCCATATAGTCTTGCCTGAATTTCTTGACTAGACTTCTACCAATTTCTATTGATTGGGGAAGGCCAAGAACCCTGATTGGTGTCAGGATAACTGAGTCATCTAAGGAAAAGTTTTATAAGAAAGGATGTAAAGAGGAAGCATACTGGGCATAATAGGTGCTGGGGTGAAGTATTTCAAGTTCTATATTGTTTAAAAGACTGCTGTCAGCTGCACCTGAATCTCTAGCTTAGTAATAGGACCAGACAATCTGAGTACAAGAAGATGCCTACTTACTTAAGAGCTGCACATTCACAACATGTGAATGCCTACTGGGCATCACACTGGACAGATGGTAAAAAGCATCCTTAATGTCAGGAGATGTGCTGGGATGGGGGTAGATAGATATGCTGGGATAGAGCTTCTAATTCCTCATTAGAACAGACATTGATGGAAACAGAGAATTGCTTTAGAACATTTGTCTACTCTGACAGCAAATCCCAGGCCTGAAGGGACTTGTCAATAAAGTATTGGCAAATAAATTAAGAAAATAAATAAAGCCTACAAAAAGACAGCAACAGAAAGTCAATGAAAAAGATCTTTGAAAATTTAAAAATTATAATTTCAATGTTATATAGTATATATATAATTACATGCAATGATAATATTTCAAAATACATAAAAATAAAAATGCTCATGTATTAATTATTTGTTGCTATGTAACGATGTTATCACAAACTCAATGACTCGAATCAACACATATTTACTCATACTTTCTATGGTTCAGGAGTCCAGGCATGTCTTAGAAGGGCCCTTTTGTCAGTGACTCACAAGACAGCAATCAAGATATCAGTCAAGACTTGTTCTCTTATCCTAGCAAAGGACCCATTTCGAAGCTCACTAAGTCGCTGGCAAGATTTAGTTCCTTCTGGTTGTAGGACTGAAAGCCTCAGCTTCTTGCTGGCTCTTTGCGAGTCCACTCTCAGCTCTTCATGGATACCTGTGATTCCAGCCATGTGAGATCCTCCAACATGACTGCTTCACAAAGCTGGCGAAGCAGAGACAGGCCCCAGTGAAATGAGAGCAACTATCCTGTATAAGAACTATACAAAAAAGATCTTCATGACCAAGATAACATCTATTTCTGCTTTATTGACTATGCCAAAGCCTTTGACTGTGTGGATCACAATAAACTGTGGAAAATTCTAACAGAGATGGGAATACCAGACCACCTGACCTGCCTCTTGAGAAACCTATATGCAGGTCAGGAAGCAACAGTTTGAACTGGACATGGAACAAAAGTCTGGTTCCAAATAGGAAAAGGAATATGTCAAGGCTGTATATTGTCACCCTGCTTATTTAACTTAGATGCAGAGTACATCATGAGAAATGCCTGGCTGGAAGAAACACAAGCTGGAATCAAGATTGCTGGGAGAAATATCAATAACCTCAGATATGCAGATGACACCACCCTTATGGCAGAAAGTGAAGAGGAACTAAAAAGCCTCTTTATGAAAGTGAAAGAGGAGAGTGAAAAAGTTGGTTTAAAGCTCAACATTCAGAAAACGAAGATCATGGCATCTGGTCCCATCACTTCATGGGAAATAAATGAGGAAACAGTGGAAACAGTGTCAGACTTTATTTTGGGGGGCTCCAAAATCACTGCAGATGGTGACTGCCACCATGAAATTAAAAGATGCTTACTCCTTGGAAGAAAAATTATGACCAACCTAGATTATCTGGGCCATGAAGATCTTTTTTGTACAGTTCTTCTGTGTGTTCTTGCCACCTCATCTTAATATCTTTTGCTTCTGTTAGGTCCATACCATTTCTGTCCTTTATTGTGCCCGTTTTGCATGAAATATTCCCTTGGTATCTCTAATTTTCTTGAAGAGATCTCTAGCCTTTCCTTTTCTATTCTTTTCCTCTATTTCTTTGCATTGATCACTGAGGAAGGCTTTCTTATCTCTCCTTGCTATTCTTTGGGACTCTGCAATCAAATGGTGATATTAGTAAATGGAAGCTTATTTCTCATTTGTATCAAGTGTGAATAGGTGTGACTGACTCCCCTAAGCAGTGTTTCAGGGACACATGCTCTTCTACCATGTGAACTCACTACTCCCTAGAGGTTTGGAGCACTCTGCTGACCTTCTCTCTGCATTTGGCAGGAAGGGACTGGAAGAAAGAGAATGCTCTGTGCTCTGGGCAGTCTTCAGGGTAGCTTACATAAATTCTCTCCACATTTCCTAGACCAGAACCTGGTCTTAGGCCATGCTTAAGGGAACAGGCAAAAATGGCTACACAATTGTGTGCCAGGGAGAGAAGGGGCTTTCCAGGTGTTTCAGTGGTAAAGAATCTGCCTGCCAATATGAGAGACAGAGGGCACCTGGGTTCAATCTCTGGTCAGAAAGATCCCCTGGATTATGAAATGGCAACTCACTCCAGTATTCTTGCCTGGGAAATTCCATGGACAGAGGAGCCTGGGAGGCTACAGTCCATGGGGTTGCGAAGAGTCGGACACGACTGAGTGACTGAGCACAAGCATGAGCAGGGAAAGAAGGGAAAAGTCTGCACTGATCAATGAGCAAGTCTTTGCCACAATATTCTAATATCTTAATATACATCCCAATAAGAAAAGAGGCTTTTTCTACAACTTCTTATCAGGAATTGATAATCCCTATGGTGTACTAGAGTTCCTTAGCACCAGTGGACGAGAGCCCACTTTGAGTATCTCTTCCCAAGGGGAGGTACAGACACTGTGGAAGAACTTATATCACAGATATTGACATTCACACCCTACAAACCAGGGAATTCTCCCCAATGCCACCCAGCCAGCTCCTAAAGCTAGTTGTGTGCAAACATCAGCACACTACTGCATAATTTAAAAATCTTTTAAAATTATTCCAAGCCATAGAAAAAGATTAAAAGTATAATCCATTTTAGAAGGTCAGCAAAATTGACAATGATAGAACCTTCTTTTTGAAAAAGTAACTATGGACCAACATCCCTAAAGAATATAGATTCATATATAAATGAAACGTTAACAAATCAAAAAACACTAATTTGAAAAGATACATGTACCTTGATATTTAGAACAACATTATTTACAGTAATCAAGATACAGAAGCAGCATAAATGTCCATCAACAGATGAATAAAGAAGATATGGTCTATATATATAATGGAATATTACTCAGCCATAAAAATGTAAAATTTTGCCATTTGTGATAACATAGATAGACCTGGAGGTACACTGAGCAAAATAAGTGAGACAAAGACAAATTCTGTAAGATCTCACTTATATGCAGATTAAAAAAAAATACCACAAACTAGTGAATAAAATGAAAAAGAAACAAACTCACAGATACAGGAAACAAACTAGTGATTACTAGTTGGGAGAGGAAAGTAGGGATGGAAGGTCCTGATTCTCACATCCAGACTGCAGGACACAGAGCAAAAAAGCAACTGCAAACAGCATCTCAGGAAGCAAAGTATCAAAGTGACAAACAGATGAGAGAGTCAAATCTGCAGTAAAGAGTTAAGACAAGGCAGAGTAAGTTAAAAAGAAGAGCAAATGGGAGATTTATCCTGTGAATTTCCCTGAAACCCAGCACACGTACCCATGACTCAGCATTTCGGTGTTGAGGAGGCTGAACCAAATTGGAGTTTCCTGGAAAGATTCCCTGCCACAAGTGGTTCACTCTGCAAAGTCCTTAATAACAGTGGGGAACTTCACTTGGGAATATCAAACAATATGAGGTAGGACTCTATGAGGAATTCTCCAAACTTTTCCCCACCTCCAAGCTATTTGCAGAAGCTGACTATGGCATTTCTAAGGTGCAGGGACTCCTTGTGACCTTCCACATATTTCTGTACCTCTGGGTAATTGCTGGGGCACTGCAGGGAACAGTGGATCTCACTCCACCAGAAATATGGTAGAATTTCAAATTTCCCAACTCTGTTAAGACTATTCTGTAACACAAAAAATAGAGCAACAAAGAGAAAAATGGTTTTGAAAAGATCAAAAATATATCACTTGCATTTCATATGACTGTATTCTCTGAAATTCCCATGATAGTAATTGACAGAGGATTTTCAAAGGTGATAGTTTATATGACCAGATATAAAATATGGGAGTAAAAGAACAAACACTTAAAAAACAAAAGCAAAGCAAAAGAGAAATGGACCGAGACAGTGCCAGACCACGAAAGCCAAATTTAAGGAAGCTTTGAAAAAAGTCATAAGCAAGTTTTAGGAAAAAGTGAAAGTGAAAGTCACTCAGTTGTGTCTGACTCTGCATCCCTATGGACTCTCCAGGCCAAAATGCTGGAGTGAATAGCCAGGGGGTCTTCCCAACCCAGGGATTGAACCCAGGTCTTCCCCATTGCAAGAGGATTATTTACCAGCTGAGCCACAGGGGAAGCCCAAGATTACTGGAGTGGGTACCTTTTCCCTTCTCCAGGGGATCTTCCCAAGCCAGGAATCAATCTGGGGTCTCCTGCATTGCAGATGGATTCTTTACCAACTGAGCTATCAGGGAAGCCTTAAGTTTTAGAGGCTGTAGAAAATCATGAGAATAAAAACTAATGGTGCTACTAGTATTTGGCCCCAGTTCAACCAAAACCCCTGGATGTGAAAGACCCGATATCTTTCTCTGAAACCCCAGACTCCCATCCTACTGATTTTGGGTAATAGCAAACAGGCAGAACCCTCTTCTCCAGTCAAGAACCAAATATTTCATTTTTTTTTATAACATTGATGAAAAATTGTTTCATCTGATAGGTCACAGATGCCAACAGTGGGTAAAACATTTTCCCCAGTCGACGGACTTTTGATGCTAAAGTATAGTCTTTCCCAGGTGAGCAGAAATCATTTGCATCTCTGAAGTGGCGTGTTTGACTATTGCATACTTGTCCCAGAATCTAAACCTTTCAATCACATTTCAAAGCATCTCAGAGATACTCACACTGTGTTTTTCCCTCACTGGAACAGTTCTTTTTCCTCTTAAAAGTGGGCTCACAAAAAACCATTTATGGTATCACTCTTCATCTTTACACTTCTTTTTCCATGTTCATCTATAAAGAAGAAATTACTCCTCTTACCTGCCTGTCCAAATTATCTAAGAATACTTTTTTAAAGCTCCCCAAATTTTAAACTGGTGGTGGCGGTTTAGTCCTTCAGTTGTGTCTGACTCTTTGTGGCCCCATGGGCTGTAGACTGCCAGCCTCCTCTGTCCATGGGATTTCCCAAGCAAGAATACTGGAGTGAGTTGCCATTTCCTTCTCCAGGGATCTTCCAGACCCAGGGATCGAACCTGGTCTCCTGCACTGCAGGCAGATTCCTTCCCAGCTGAGCCACCAGGGAAGTCCGTTTTTTAGACTAATGCCTTCCTAATGCAGCGACTTAGCAGCAGCTGCAGCAATGCAGTTACAAAACAGACTGACCATCCAGAAGAGAAAAGCAACATTAATTTTGCTACGGTATTCATTTTAAGACTTTTTTTTTCCTTTAGGTCTGTGAGGAATAGCTTGCTAATATAGGTTTTAGGAAATGCCTGAATTTACAAATATCTCCTTTTTGAGGTCCTCTAAAGCACTACTTTGAGCATTAGGTTTAAAAGTGTTTGATCAAGTTATATTTTATATGCGTATGCTCACCTATGTGATTTTAAGTTTCTTTCAGATAAGACCTTGGATCGATACTGTTACATGTCAGATCAGTTTTTTAAAAATCATAAAATACAACACCATCAGCCAAAATATCAATTTAGGATATCAGGAGCACTAATCAAGTTGATGAAATAATGGTTACAATCGCGCACACACACACACAAATGCAACCTAAGGCTACCCATTTATTAGATAACTCTAAGCTTTTTATACAGTGAGTTAAAGCAAATGGTCCCTTTCAGGAAATCACTGAAGACACATTAGCTTTAATATGAACTGTTCTCACCAGTCTGAAAGGATGGATATTGGGCAAAGTTTTCTGCAGTCATGAGAAGGCATTTCTCTAATATATATTTTATTTAGTTTTATTTTAAAGTATACATGTGGCATACTTAAATATGTAAAACCTTTACACTATTCAAAAGTCAAAGCTATATGCTTTAAAAATATATACTCTGAGAAGTCAGCCCTTTTCCTACTCTGTCACTCTATTTCCACCCTAAAGGTAATATTCTTTTCTTTAATTTTTGGTTTATTAGCATGTTGTTTCTTTTTTGTAAAAATAAACACATAAGTATATGAACATATGGTGTGCTGTACTGTGCTAAGTCGCTTCAGTTGTACCGTGCTGAGTTGCTTCAGTCATATCCAGTCCTTTGTGACCCTATGGACAGTAGCCCTCCAGCCTCTTCTGTCCATGGGATTTTCTAGGCATAAATACTGGAGTGGGTTGCCATGCCCTCTTGCAGAGGGTCTTTCCGACCCAGGGATCAAACCTGTATCTCTTTCATCTCCAGTATTGGTAGGTGGGTTCTTTACCACTAACGCCACCTGGGAAACCTATATGAACATTTAAAAGCATATATAGTTCTCTCTCTTACACAAACTCTAGCAAAGTATATCTACTGTTTTGCTCTTTGACTGCTGTTTTTTTTTTAACTAAATAACTCTTGGAAATTATTCCATATCATTCATAAAGATCTTCATTAAAAAAAAAAGAAAAGATGACATGTGCTATTGTGGGGGGCTTCCTTGGTGGCTCAGATGGTAAAGAATCTGCAGGAGAATTGAACTTGGGTTCAATTCTTGGTTTGAGATGGTCCCCTGGAGAATGGAATGGCTGCCCACTCCAGTATTCTTGCCTAGAGAATTCCATGGACAGAGAAGCCAGGCAGACTACAGTCCACAAAGTCGCAAAGAGTCAGACAAAACTAACACTTTGTTCTCCGTGGTGGCTCAGTCCATATAGTCTGCTTGTAATGTGGAAGACCCAGGTTTAATCCCTGGGTCAGGGAGATCCCCTGGAGAAGGAAAGAGCAACCCACTTCATGGACTACAGTTGGCTATAGTCCATGGGGTCAAAAGAGTTGGACACAGCTGAGTGACTAACACACACACATGCAGAATAGAGGAACATGCTAATGATAATACAGGGATGCAGTTAGAAAAATACAAAATACAGACAACTCTTTGTAGCAAATTACCTAGCTTCTCTAATAAACAAATTGCAAGAAAGCAAGGAGAATTGATGACAAAGAAGTGATTAGAATACTAGAGATTTAGAAGACATTGCTACTAAATTTGATGCATAGACCTCGTTTGGATCTTGAGTCAAACAAGCTTATTGAAAACAAATACATATCTATGTATAAAAGTAGATATGTATCAATTAATACATTTTATATACCTATATATATAAAGTACAATTGGGGAAATTTGAACTTTGACTTTTCATACTGTTCATGGGGTTCTCAAGGCAATAATACTGAAGTGGTTTGCCATTCCCTTCTCCAGTGGACCACATTCTGTCAGACCTATCCATCATGACCTGCCTGTCTTGGGTGGCCCCACACAGCATGGCTTAGTTTCAATGAGTTAGACAAGGCTGTGGTCCATGAAATCAAATTGACTAGTTCTCTGTGATTATGGTTTCAGTTTGTCTGCCCTCTGATGCCCTCTCACAACACCTACTGTCTTACTTGGGTTTCTCTTACCTTGGACATGGGGTATCTCTTCACGGCTGCTCCAGCAAATTGCAGCCACTATTCATTACCTTGAACAAGGGGTATCTCCTCATGGCTGCCCCTCCTGACCTTGAACGTGGAGTACCTCCTCTTGGCCCTCCTGTGTTTGCGCAGCCGCCCCTCCTTGGACGTGAGGTAGCTCCTCTCAGCCACCACCCCTGACCTCAGGCGAGGGGTAGCTCATCTCGGCCATGCTTCTACACAGTCCATTGCAGCCAGCATCTTGAGAACCCCATGAACAGTATGAAAAAGCAAAATGAGAGGATACTGAAAGAGGAACTCTCCAGGTCGGTAGGTGTCCAATATGCTACTGGAGATCAGTGGAGAAATAACTCCAGAAAGAATGAAGGGATGGAGCCAAACCATAAATAATACCCAAATGTGGATGTGACTGGTGATAGAAGCAAGGTCAGATGCTGTAAGGAGCAATATTGTATAGGAACCTGGAATGTCAGGTCCATGAATCAAGGCAAACTGGAAGTGGTCAAACAGTAGATGACAAGAGTGAATTTCAATATTCTAGGAAATCAGCAAACTAAAATGGACTGGAATGGGTGAATGTAACTCAGATGACCATTATATCTACTACTGTGGGCAAGAATCCCTTAGGAGAAATGGAGTAGCTATCATGGTCAACAAAAGAGTCTGAAATGCAGTACTTGGATGCAATCTCAAAAATGACAGAATGATCTCTGTTCATTTCTAAGGCAAACCATTCAATATCACAGCAATCCAAGCCTATGCCCTAACCAGTAATGCTGAAGAAGCTGAAGTTGAACGGTTCTAAGAAGACCTACAAGACGTTTTAGAACTAACACCCAAAAAAGATGTCCTTTTCATTATAGGGGACTGGAGTGCAAAAGTAGAAGTCAAGAAAACACCTGGAGTAATGAGCAAATTTGGCTTTGGAATATAGAATGAAGCAGGGCAAAGGTTGGTAGAGTTTTGCCAAGAGAACACACTGGTCATAGCAAACACCCTCTTCCATCAACACAAGAGAAGGCTCTACACATGGACATCACCAGATGGTTGACACTGAAATCAGATTGATTATATTCTTGCAGCCAAGGATGGAGAAGCTCTATACAGTCAGCAAACACAAGACTGGGAGCTGATTGTGGCTCAGATCATGAAATCCTTCTTGCCAAATTCAGACTGAAATTGAAGAAAGTAGGGAAAACCACTAGACCATTCAGGTATGACCTAAATCAAATCCCTTATGATTATACAGTGGAAGTGAGAAATAGATTTAAGGGCCTAGATCTGATACATAGAGTGCCTGATGAACTATGGACAGGGGTTTGTGACATTGTACAGGAGACAGGGATCAAGACCATCCCCATGGAAAAGAAATGCAATCTTCAGCGCTCAGCTTTCTTCACAGTAATTAAAAAAAAAAAAAAAAAGAAAGAAAGAAAAGAAATGCAAGAAAGCAAAATGGCTGTCTGGGGAGGCCTTACAAATTGCTGTGAAAAGAAGAGAAGCGAAAAGCAAAGGAGAAAAGGAAAGATATAAGCATCTGAATGCACAGTTCCAAAGAATAGCAAGAAGAGATAAGAAAGCCTTCCTCAGCGATCAATGCAAAGAAATAGAGGAAAACAATAGAATGGGAATGACTAGAGATCTCTCCAAGAAAATTAGAGATACCAAGGGAACATTTTATGCAAAGATGGGCTCAATAAAGGACAGAAATGGTATGGACCTAACAGAAGCAGAAGATATTAAGAAGAGGTGGCAAGAAAACACAGAAGAACTGTACAAAAAAGATCTTCACCACCCAGATAATCACAATTGTGTGATCACTCACCTAGAGCCAAACATCCTGGAATGTGAAGTCAAGTGGGCCTTAGAAAGCATCACTATGAACAAAGCTAGTGGAGGTGATGGAATTCCAGTAGAGGTATTTCAAATCCTGAAAGATGATGCTGTGAAAATGCTGCACTCAATATGCCAGCAAACTTGGAAAATTCAGGCATGGCCACAGGACTGGAAAAGGTCAGTTTTCATTCCAATCGCAAAGGAAGGCAATGCCAAAGAATGTTCAAACTACTGCACAAGTGCACTCATCTCACACACTAGTAAAGTAATGCTCAAAATTCTCAAAGCTAGGTTTCAGCAATACGTGAACTGTGAACTCCCAGATGTTCAAGCTGTTTTTAGGAAACACATAGGAACCAGAGATCAAATTGCCAACATCCGCTGGATCATGGAAACAGCAAGAGAGTTCCAGAAAAAATATCTACTTCTGCTTTATTGACTATGCCAAAGCCTTTGACTGTGTGGATAACAATAAACTGGAAAATTCTGAAGGAGATAGGAGTACCAGACCACCTGACCTGCCTCTTGAGAAACCTATATGCAAGTCAGGAAGCAACAGTTCGAACTGGACATGGAACAACAGACTGGTTCCAAATAGGAAACTGAGTATGTCAAGGCTGTATATTGTCACCCTGCTTATTTAACTTATATGCAGAGTACATCATGAGAAACGCTGGGCTGGAAGGGCACAAGCTGGAATTAAGATTGCTGGGAGAAATATCAAATAACCTCAGATATGCAGATGACACCACCCTTATGGCAGAAAGTGAAGAGGAGCTAAAATTCTCTTGATGAAAGTGAAAGAGGAGAGTGAAAAACTTGGCTTAAAGCTCAACATTCAGAAAACTAAAATCATGGCATCTGGTTCCATCACTTCATGGGAAATAGATGGGGAAACAGTGGAAACAGTGTTAGACTTTATTTTGGGGGGCTCCAAAATCACTGCAGATGGTGACTGCCACCATGAAATTAAAAGACTCTTACTCCTTGGAAGGATAGTTAGGACCAACCTAGTTAGTATATTCAAAAGCAGAGACATTACTTTGCCAACAAAGGTCCGTCTAGTCAAGGCTATGGTTTTTCCAGTGGTCATGTATGGATGTGAGAGTTGGACTGTGAAGAAAGGTGAGCACCGAAGAACTGATTCTTTTGAACTGTGGTGTTGGAGAAGACTCTTGAGAGTCCCTTGGATTGTAAGAAGATCCAACCAGTCCATTCTGAAGGAGATCAGCCCTGGGTGTTCCTTGAATAGAATGATGCTAAAGCTGAAAGTCCAGTACTTTGGCCACCACATGCGAAGCATTAACTTATTGGAAAAGACTCTGATGCTGGGAGGGATTGGGGGCAGGAGGAGAAGGGGACGACAGAGGATGAGATGGCTGGATGGCATTACCAACTCAATGGACATGAGTTTGGGAGAACTCCTGGAGTTGATGATGGACAAGGAGGCCTGGCGTGCTGCGATTCATGGGGTCTCAAAGATTCAGACATGACTGAGCGACTGAACTGACTAAACTTTGACTAGATATTTGGTGGCATTAAGGATTTATTGTTCAGTTTTTCAAATGTGATACAGTTAATTATATTTTTTAAAGAGGTCTTATTGTTAATTCAGCTGGTAAAGAATCTGCCTGCAATGCAGGAGACCCTGGTTCGATTCCTAGATCAGGAAGATCCCCTGGAGAAGAGATAGGCTACCCACTCCAGTATTCTTGGGCTTCCCTGGTGGCTCAGACAGTAAAGAATCCACCTGCAGTGTGGGAGACCTGAGTTCGATTGCTGGGTTGAGAAGATCCCCTGGAGGAGAGCATGGCAGCCCACTCTAGTATTCTTGCCTGGAGAATCCCCATTGTCAGAGGAGCCTGGTGGGCTATAGCCCATGGAGTCTCAAAGATTTTGACACAACTGAGCACTAAGCACAGCACAGCACTGAAATACTTATGGGTGAGATTATGTGATATCTGAGACTAGCTCCCAAAAGTTACAGGGTTGTAAGTAACAACCTTACTGTATAATTATCGGGTATAAACATTTGTTAGTCCTCACTATACTTATATTGGGAAGCCCAACTGTTCAGTTCAGTTCAGTTCAGCCACTCAGTCATGTCCAACTCTTTGAGACCCCGTGGACTGCAGTCCACCAGGTTCCCTGTCCATCACAACTCCTAGAGCCTACTCACACTTATATCCATTGAGTCAGTGATGCCATCCAACCATCTTATCCTCTGTAGTCCCCTTCTTCTCCTGCCTTCAATCTTTTCCAAAATCAGGGTCTTTTCCAATGAGTCAGTTCTTTGCATCAAGTGGTCAAAGCCCAGGTGGTGCAGTGATAAAGAATCTGCCTGCCAAAGTAGGAGACAAAAGAGACACGGGTTCAATACCTGGGTTGGGAAGATCCCCTGGAGAAGAAACGGCAAACCACTCCAGCATTCTTGCCTGGAAAATTCCATGGACAGAGGAGCTTGGCGGGCTACAGTCCATGTGGTTGAAAAGAGTCAGACACAACTGAACACACATGCATCCATCTGTACATATCCACATATTTGCAACATTTTGTGTTATACATTCCCCCTTCATCCCCTTCACAAAGCCCCAGTTATCTTTGAAGATCTGCCTCAAATAATGCTTCCTCTGCAGCCTTTCTTAATCCTATCTGTCAGAGTACAGTTAACACCTCCACTGCTCAGCTGAGATCTCCCTTGTAGAAAGGTCTTTTATTCCCTTTCTACATACCACACCCCAAGCTTCTGTACTGTTTTCTTCTAACAGTCCTGTCCTATACCAGAAACTGTCTTTGGAGGTCTGCCCCTGGGCTGCTGGAGTCACTTTGCTTTGCACATAGAGAGAACTGGAGGTACTTGCCCACCTTGGGCAGCCCATAGTCAATAAGTGCCTGATTCAGAGAATAAAAGCTGTCAGGATCAGCCATCAGGATCTGAGCACATAGTTTCTTGAGATATCCCCATTGTTCTCAGCAATGAATGTTATTTGAGTACCTGTATACCCACATTTGATTACTTATTTGTGTCCAACAAATCCACTCCATCTCTACCATCATCAGCCTAACCTGACTGACTTCATGTTTCATCTGCAAGATTCCAACAAACTCCTAGCTGTTCTTATCCCTCCTGAAGCCTTTTTACACAGAAACCAGGAGAGTTTATCATTTTCCCACTTAGTTCAAGAGTGCAATTATTAAAGATTAACCTTCTATATGAAAGTTTTCAAAATACAGTGGCTTAAAGAACATCAAAGCTATACTTCTCTTTCATATAACAGCTTCAAAGAGAGAAACCTAGACAGGCAGGCCATTTAGTTTCACAGAATCATTCAGAGCTGACGTTTCTTCTATTTTATTAAAAAAAAATTAAGAAACTTCCTTCCTTTAGGGCAGGTCCAACAAATTTTCAGCCTTATTGTCTTTGGTCTCTGTTGCAACTATTCAACACTGCCATTATAGCAGCAATAACAAAAAAATCAGCTATATATTATATGTAAATGAGTGGGTGTGGCTGTTTTCCAATATAACTTTATTTAAAAAAAACAACTGGTCAGCCAAATTTGGACCATGGGCGATAGTTTGCTAACCTCAACTCTCGAGCTCTTTCCTTATCTGCACACTATCGAGAATTATGGTCATGGTCTCTTCTGTTTTCCAATTCATGAGAAGGGAAAGAACATGGAGGAATTTGCACCCATTTTAATGCTTATACCTGGAAATTGCACATGTCACTTGGCATTGGCTTGGCAATAACTTAGCAATACCTAGGTTCAAGTGACACTGGAAATATAGCCATTTCCAAGATGGCTCCAAGTCCAGCTGCAACTGTAATCTTAAGGAAGAAGGTAAGAAGATTTTAGTGGTTGACTAACAGTGTCTGCCACACATGACTTCTACTTTTTCCAGGAGGAAGTCCAAAATCCTTGATGGCCTAGAATTCACTGCACAGTCTGATCCCTACCTCTTTCTTTAATCCTTCTTGTACTACCATCTTCCATGCTTTTTTCATTCTAGTCATATTCTTCCATTGCTTCCACTATATTATGCTGATAAACTGAAAAACCCATAAAGGCATGGATCTGGTCTGTTTTGCCAACTATGAATCCCTAGTTCCTAGAACAGTATCTGACATTTTAAGTCCTGAGTAACTACTTGGTAAACGAATAGCTGAGATTCAAGTCCCAACTCTGTCCTTGCTGCAAGCATCAATGATACTCTTGGGTTATAAATGTTTCAAATGGTTTCTAATGTTTTCTTCCTTATACTTCTGATCAAATCAGCCAACTAGGCCAGTCAGTTCTAGCTCTTAAATATGCTTTATATACTGACATCTCTCCTTCACTACTGTTTCCATCATCTCTCCACAGGATATGTTGAATTCCCAATTGCCTACTCTCCCCCAACTGTATATATTGTCCTCTCCACTGTCTGATTATGCTGATTCTTTGTTCAAAACATTTTGATGGATCCCCACTGTCCTCAGCATAAAGATCAAACCTTTTAATCTGACTTGAAGTCCATTGACTCTCATCCTCTCTAGATCAACACACTTGCTTCTATTGTCCCATGATCTTTGATTCTGATGCCTTTGATTATGCTGTTTCTTCTGCTTAGAACAAAGCTCAGTGGAATCTCCAAATCATCAACTCTTTATTTTCCTGCTAACTCTTACTTATGCTTTAGGTCACACCAAGATGAGAGTCTATCTAGGCAAACTTACCTGGCTATAAGTATATTGAAGATCATAATCAAGAAATTGAAAAGACAACCTATAGAATTGGAAAAATAATTTGAATTTTTTTATATTTGATAAAGGTCTAAACTATGTTAAGATCCTTAAAACTTAATGAGAAAAAACAAACAACCCAATTGAAAAGTGGGCAAAGTTTCTGTGATTCAAATGTTTGTGTCCCTTCAAAATTCATAACTCACCAAGTGGTCATATTAGATAGGACTTTTGGGAGGGCTCTGCCTCCATAGATGAGATTCATGCATTTGTATAAAAAACCCCAGAGAAATCTCTGACTTTTTCCATCAAGTAAGAGTACAGCAAAAAGATGACTGTCTATGAAGTGGATCCTCACCAGATACTGAATCTGCCAGCACTATGATCTTGAACTTCTCAACCTTCAAAACTATGAAACATAAATATTTGTTGCTTATAAGCCACCAAGTTTATGGTGTTTTTGTTATATCAGCCCATATGAACTAATACAGTACTTAAATGGACATTTTTCCAATGAAGATGTACTAATGGTCAACAGTCACATGAAAAGTTGCTCAATATTATGAATAATTAGGGATATGCAAATCAAAACCATAATGAGATACCACTTCACACCCATTAGGATGGCTATAATGAAAAATAACGTGTTAGTGAACTTGTAGAAAAATTGGAATGCTTGTACATTGCTGACAGAAATGTAAAATGGTTCAGCCATTGTGGAAAACAGTTTCATTCTTACTCAAAAACTTGAACAAAATATTCATATCATATCTATTGATAGAAATTCTACTCTTAGGGATATACCCCAAATAATTGAAAACATGTATTCAAACAAGTACATGTACATACATGTTATAGCATCACTAGTGACAATAGCCAAGAGGTGAAAACAGCCCAAAGGTACATCAATGGATAAACAAATTGTGGTGTTACATATAATGGGGTATTATTCAGCCATAAAAGGAGACAAAGACCTGATACAGAACACAATGTGGAAGAACCTCAAAAAACGTTATGCTAAGTGAAAGAAGCCAAACATATAAGATCATACATTATATGGTTCCATTTTTATGAAATATTCAGAATAGGTAAATCCACAATGATAGAAAGCTCTAGGGTCTGAGGAGGAGGAGAAGAGGCAGGAACTGTTTAATGAGTATAAGTTTCCCTTTAGGGCTGATAAAAATGCTTTTGAACTAGATAATTGTAGCAGATGTATAACATTGTGAGTGTTCATGTGTGCTTAGCCCTCAGACATATATGACTCTTTGCCACCCTTTGGGCAGTAACCGGCCCGGCTTTTCTGTCCATGGGATTTTCCAGGCAAGAATACTAGAGTGGGTTTCCATTTCCTTTTCTAAGTGATCTTTCCAACTCAGGAATCGAAGCCATGTCACCTGTGTCTCTTGCATTGCAGGTTGGTTCTTTACTCGCTCAGCCATCAGGGAAGTCCTTATGAATGTGCTAAAATACTACTGAATTGTTCACTTTAAAATGATTAATTTCATGTGGTGTGAATTTCACCGTTAAAAATGGGGTGGGGGGCAGGAAGGATGAAAAAAAGAAGCTAGGAGTGGATGAAAACATTACACAAGTGTTACAATTTCTGAAAAAGAAGAAGAGGTGGCATCCTCTAGGGCCCTTCAGTCTGTTGTATGCAAGAGTTTTTGTCAGTGTTTTGACATCTTTTCATGTTTTGCCTTTATTTTTCCCTAAAGGTGATTTTCTATGCCTTTACCTTATAGTTATGTGATTTAAGAGCAAGAAAAGTGTGTAAGTATCTGAGAGTTGAAGAATTTGGTGAAAAAAATGATGCAGAAAGATTAAAAAGTTCTAAGTATTCAATAAGTACATGTGCAATAGAGTACCACCTGACTGTAGTGCATCTTAGAAGAAGATTGACTCCCTATTCTCTTCCCTACAAGTCCATATGCCATCAAGTCTCGTATTCCTACTTTGGCAAGGACAATAGATCTTGATAACTTTATACTTTATAAATAAGCTTCACTTGTTCACTTTATATGTTTACATGTATAACTTGATTAAATTGTCCAAATGGTAAGTGTTTCCAGCCGTGAAAAATTTTTATGCATTTGTGGTTAAGATGCAACAAATAATTTTCCATTAAAATAGATGAAAACATTTTCTTTTTTATTTAACAGCTTTGGACTTAATGGCAGAACTTGGGGGAATGAATGAGTCACAAAGTTAAGGGTTAGGTATACTATTTTATTTCTCCCACTAGACTATAAACTTCATGTCTGACTCACAATTGGCGTTCAATAAGATTTCTTGAATAAAATAAAAGTTTTAAAGATTAGTTAAAATTAGCAAGACCTAACTAACTTGAGAAATGAATGAAGATAGTAAGACTAAAGGCAAAAGGAACTATACCTGAGCACTCTACTTCCATTGGTAAAGTCACCCCTGAGAGCATGAGTTAACTGTTGCAAAACTACTACACATATATACTCAGTCATGTCTAACTATTTGCAACTCCATGGGCTGTAGCTCCCCAGGTTTCTCAGCCCATGGGACTTTCCAGACAAGAATACTGGAGAGGGTAGCCATTTCCATCTCCAGGGGATCTTCCCGACCCAGGGATTGAACCCAGGACTCCTGCATTGGAGACAGATTCTTTACTATCTGAGCCACCAGGGGAAGCCCATGACTAACACACTAAAATTAGCAGGACCTAAATAATTTGAGGAATGAATGAAGCCATTAAGACTAAAGACAAAAGGAACTACATCTAAGCACGCTACTTTAGCTGGTAGAGTTGTTACCATGGGAGCTGAGTTAACTACTCTGAAACCACTATACTTGTATACTAAACCTGAATAATTACAAAATAGATGATGAATGGTGAAAGTCGGATTTCAAGGACAGTTTGACCAGTACTGGATCACTTACTAAGTATGCAATAGGAGGTACCATTTAAGCGGGATGTCATCCAAGCATGACAGGAAATAGATGACACAGTCACATAGTGCTGTTCGGTAGAGTTTAATGGAGAAACTGTCTACAAGGGTGAAGGCAGGTCTAATGAAAAGAATAAGAGAAGGAGAACCACTAAGAGGTTACCCATGGCAAGAGGCTTGGAGACCTGAAAGGGAAAGGGAATTCCAGACAGAACTACGGCTATTGCTGAGGCTATAGAAGAAGCTGCTGATAGAACAGTGCCTTCAGTAAAGGAATGCCTGTCAGCCCCTGGCCAGGAAGAAAGATGGTTGCATGGAAAATACTCCAGAATCTCATCTTACCCTCTGACCTCTTGCCAGTAACTTTCATTGGCCAAATGCAAGTCAAACTCAAAGAAAAAGGAAGCAGTCCAGTTGATTAATTCCAGACAAATCAATGTCCTGGGCACAGAGGAAAATGGAACAGGGTGGAGTGTGGATCCTATGGGGCAAATGGAGAATATGAAGCACACTGAATTATTGAATACAGACAAATTAGATGAACATACAAAAGACCATCTCATTTATTTCATAATTTTTCCAACGACTTAATTTTATTTATTTCTGTGTTTAGATTAAGAAAGGTTTTTGTGTTGAATGGTCATTACTTTTTAGACACAATGCCAAAGTGGTTAACTTGTAATTATGTGATATGGGATAGTAAAAGAACCTTCTATCCACCCCAACTTTCCACTGACAGATTCTGAATACCATTATTCATTTTAATTCCATGAGGTTTTAATAAAAAGACAAATGCTTTTCACAACCTTGACAAACAAAACTCAATCTGAGCCTTTATAAATAGCTTCAAAACCTATTTGAACATTTTATTTGCCATAAAATTGGCTAAATCTCCATTTCTCCACTGCATTTTGTCCAGGGAATTAGTGGGATGGTGGGAGTTAAACTCTTTAGATTGATCTCCTTTGGTTAAGACCAGAGACCTTGATCAGGTTTCTAATATATCCAAATTGTCCCACATGCCTAAGCTTGGTCTCAAAAGACCTGAAGTTAAATTTTGCTCAGCATTTAAACTGAATCACCACTTGTTTTTTAACCAAAGTTGTTTTTGTTTCAGCCAATTGCCCTTTAAGCTCTAAACTCTAAGGAGAGTTTGAATTTCAAAAGTAACAATTGTTAGGTCAGTAGTATGCAAGACTTCTGGTTCTCCTCTTCCAATTTGGCTAGCCTTTCATTTCTCCCCTAGCCTTTCGGAAAATGAAGAAAATTGATCTCTTAATTGTATAAGGTAAACCCCATTTCTTGTTACCTAAAGGATGTAATTGTCTAATAAATACCTACTTTCTCACATTTGTATCTACCTTCTTGTTTTATATTTTCTGTATATTTTACAACCAACCAAACAGATGAGGCCAGTGGTCTCTATACATTCAAACACATGGGTATATCATCACACTCTTAAGAATGCTTTCTTCTAAAAACAGAGAAACACAAATAACAATATGAAAATTCCAAAGGAGAATAACAATCCAGAATGGTGTTATGAGGCATGAGGAACTCATGGATCCTCTCCTCAGCAAAACAACAATAACTGGTGAAAATTATAAAAAAAAATGATTTAGTCTTTTTAACGTGTCCTAAGGGTATACAGAAAATGGAGAAATATTTATTCAAGAAATTCCACTAACTCTTAGTAAGAACAGGGAAAGTCTGTGGCGTTTGAACCACAACCTACCCTCCCCCCCACCCTCAGTTCCACGTGACAGTAGCTCTACCCCAGAAGGGTACAATCAAGAACATGGGGCTCCCTCTCCCCACAGTTCCCAGTCTAGAGCTACAGCTTCTTTTATAGGAAACAGATTGTCAGTATTTCTTACCATTCCTAGCTCTGTGTGCAGAAACTCTATATCAAGCAGTTGTGGCTGAGAGGGCTAGAACTCCCTTCTTCCACCCAGACCATATTTACAGAAGCTCTATCCAAGATGCAGTCACTCTTTGCCCTCATCACCTTTGCCCCAGTTCACTTGCAGAGCAGAGGCTGCATAATGGGAGAGATGGGCCACGAGAGTCAAAGGTCTTACACATCCTTCTGCTTATGGAGCAGAGATGAAGTCAATATTGTCCTCATCACCAGTGGCACAAAGTTTCTTTCTAAAGTGGAAAGGCAACTCACAAAAAGAGAAAATTCTGTACCTCCCCTTAAAGTTATAATGTTACCAGGAAGAAAGCATAGGGAAGCACAAGCTTCCAGGCACTGTTAAAAGAAATGGAGATTTTGGTGGCAAGCAATTAAGAAGAGATTTATAGCGCCATGCTGCTGCTGCTGCTAAATTGCTTCAGTCGTGCCAACTCTGTGTGATTCCATAGATGGCAGCTCACCAGGCTCCTCTGTCCCTGGGATTCTCCAGAAAAGAATACTGGTGTGGGTTGCCCTTTCCTTCTCCGATGCATGCATGCGTGCTACGACTCTGTGCAACCCCATGGACCAGCCTCCTGTGTCCACAGGATTCTCTAGGCAAGAATACTGGAGTGGGTTGCCAGCTAGACATAGGCAAAATAGTAGACAAGTGAGGAGTTTAATCAAGAAAACCAGGGAAAATGCAGCTAACAAGAGCCCTATTGTGGTCAGGCCATGCTTCAAAGACTGCCCTCGAAGACTACTCCTGCAAAGTGGCCACATTTGATTGGATCAGATGGAGAAACAATTTATGCCACAGGCTGTTGTCAAAAACAATAGCATTGTCACTTAGCAATTAGTGGAGGCTGACAGCTGGGTATGATGCCAATAGTGGCAGAACATCTGGAAACTTAATAGAAAGATCAAGAAAAGATACAGTAAAAGACAGCCCAGTGAAAACAACTGTCAGCTCTTGGAGGAAAAGGTCATGGTGAATATGCACAGGCCATGGGCTAGGCCCTCTGAGGAGAGAGAGAAGAAGTTAAACACTGATGTTGAAATAGATTTACTGAAATAGTCAGTCCAGCCAAGTTGTTAAAAAATAAACAAGCCAAAAAACAATAAGAATAAAGCCAGGGAAGGGTAGAGGTTACAGAAATCAGCATCTAGAGTTGTTTAATTTATTACTTAAAGTGTCCAATTCTTACCAAAAAAAAAGAAAAGAAAAAGAAAAAAGAGAGAGAGAAAGAAGGAATATATACAAAAACAGGGAAGTGTGATCCATACACAGAAAGAAAGAGAAACTGTTTTTGAGAGAGCCCAGATGTCACTCTTAGCAGACAAACACTTAAAATTAGCTACTGCAGATATGTCTGGGCTTGCCTCATAGCTCAGTCGGTAAAGAATCTGCCTGCAATGCAGGAGACATGGGTTCAGTTCTTGGGTTGGGAAGATCCTCTGGGGAAGGAAATGGCAATCCACTCCAGTATGTTCAAAGAACAAAAGGAAAACAACATTCCAAAATAAATGGAAGAAGATATGAAGATAATTTCTCAATGGATACAGAATAGCAATAAAAGTGTTGCAGCAAAAATAGAAATGAAGCTATTCCTCTTCTGAGAACAAGAAAGTAAAGAGAACAGTGAACAGGCTAGAGAAGAACATGAACAGGGCTGAAAGAATCACTCACTCCCTGATACGATGCAATTACATCCTTCACCTATCACCCCTAACTCATAGTTCTTGAGGCACTGGGCCTGCTGTGTTGTCCCCTTAGCTGGCTGAGGATTAAAGCCAACTTTTCTATTTCCTCCAAACTCTATCTCTATATTTTTTATTGGGCATCACAGAGAAAGCCAAGATTGGGGCAGTAACAAGCAAGAAAATATAAATAAATAAAAGAAACAGAAAGAAAAACTTTAAAAAGAAACAAAAAGGGAGCTCCCTTGTGGTCCAGTGGTTGGGAATTCACCTGCCAGTGCAAGAAACACAGATTCAATCCCTGGTATGAGAAGATTCCACATGTCACAGAGCAGCTAAATCAGTGGGTCACAACTACTGAAGCCCACACTCCTAGAACCCATATTCTGCAACAAGAGACGCTACTGCAGTAAGCCCATGCACCTCAATGAAGAGTAGTTCTCACTCACTGCAACTAGAGAAAGCTGTGTGCGTCAGTAAAGACCCAGCACAGCCAAAAATAAATAAATACAATTTTAAAAAAGAAAGAAACTTTATATAAAAAGGAAACAAAAGAAAGTTTTATAGCAGGAAACTATAATAACTGAAATGAGAAATTCACTGGAAGAGCTCAATAGTTGATTTGAGCCAGTAGAAGAAAGATTACTGAATTGATATTGGAGTGATCAAGAGTATATACTCTTCAAGAATAGAAATTTAAAAATTAAGAAACATGGAAAGAATTTCAGAGAAATGTGGAACAATATTAAGTGGACCAACATATTTGTTATGGGAGTACCAAGAGAAGAAGAAGCAATACCAAGCAAGGCCCTGTGGAGCTCCTGGGCACAAAGACTTTCTGTTACCCCCATCTCTTTGATTACAGGAAACAGCCTTCATTCAGTCTCCATGACTTTCCCTTTGTTTCAGTGAGCAGATTTAAGGAACTGTTAATTAGGGAAGGGAAGGAATTAAAAATCAGAAGAAACAAGCAGTCAAGAGTGGCGTTGGGGCAAGGTCCTGTTTCCCCATTAATGGATACATGCAATATCTTTGAACTATTTTGCAGATACTGAAAACCCCTCTGGGTGCAGAAGTTAGATTGGTGATGGTATGCTGCTCACAATCATGAGACCCCAGAGGAGCTGGACCCGAAGACCGATGATATTGACTTCTACTTACCTCAACACCAACCCATCAGAAGAATGTCAATGAACTGATCGCACCCTCTTTGAAAAGTACTATAAAACTTCTCTATTATCTTCTCCACATTGGGACACACGGTTTTGAGGACATTAGCTTGCTGTGGCCCCCTTTGTCTGGCAAAGTAATAACGTGATCTTTTCCTACTTCACCCAAAACTCTGATTCAAGATTCAATTTGGTACTGATGTAGAGAAAAGCTGAGTTTTCAGGATTAAAAGGAAAAGAGATGGTAAAATGTTTAAAGCAATAATGCCTGAAACCTTTCCACACTTAATAAAAAACATTCCTCTAAATGCCCAAGATGCTCAATGAACTCTAAGTATGATCAATACAAAGAGAACCACATAAAAATACATCATTGTCAAAAGGCTAAAAGACAAAAACAAAAATGTTGAAAGCAGAAAAGAAAAATGACTCAGCACATACAAAGGAACCCCAGCAGCATTAATAACTAACTTCTTATGATAAGTGGGGCTTTCCCAATGGCTCAGCAGGTAAAGATTCTGCCTCAAATGCAGGAGACACAGGTGATACAGGTTCAATCTCTGGTCAGGAAGATCCCCTGGAGGAGGAAAATGGCAACCCACTCAAGTAATCTTGCCTGAAAAATCCCATGGGCACAGGAGCCTGGTGGGCTACAGTCCAAAGGGTTGCAAAGAGTCATACATGACTGAGCATCTAAGTATGTATCTCAGAAGCAATGGACACTTGTGATGTTGTTTTTTATAAGAAATACAAGTAGTCATTCAGATTATTAAAATATAGTTCCAGATAATTTGGTCTTCTTCCACAATTCCTGGCTTATAGCTCACAAAATCCTTGGAGTTTTCTGATCGATAAGAGCAATGGGAGCATCTTTATCACAATATTTGTTCTCTTATCCTCAGTTTCTTCAGGGCCATAAAGGTAAATGGATGTCTTGTTATTCATAACAAGCTCTTTCCAATGTAGTTGAGTTTATGTTAATAAAGGTGATTTTTTAATTCCCTCCCTGGTGGTGGTTGCCAGGAGAATCAGCCAGGTGACTAAAGTGTTGGAATTTTCATTCCCACCCCCTGATTTCTGGGAAGGGGAAAGGGGTTTGAGATTGAACCAATTGCCATTCATCCATGACTGAGTTGATGATGGCTATGTAATGAAGCTGCCATAAAAACCCAAAAGGACAGTGTTTGGGCCTTTTGGAGAGCTTCCACATTGGAGCCAGGCTCCATAAGGACATAAACTCTTTTGTTCAGGTCCTCCCCTAGGTCTCTCTTCTTCTGGTTGTTGATTTATATCCTCTGACATCCTTTGTCATAAACTGGTAGTTAGAGGGTAAATAGGTTTTCCTGAATTCTGTGAGCTGTCCTGGCAAGTTAATAGAACCCAAGGAAGGGGTAGTGGAGACCTCTGATTTATATCCAGTCAATCAGGAATACAGGTAATAATCTGGACTTTCAGTTGGCATCCTGAGTAAGGAAGGATTGTTGGAATCTAATTTGTAGCTGATTAGTCAGCAGCACAGGTAACAACCCAGGCTTGCAACTAATGTCTGAAATGGAGACAACTCTTGTGGGACTGAGCGTTTTATCTGTGGAATCTGATTCTACCTCCAGAGAGATAGTTTCAGAATTGAGTTGAATCTCAGACACCCTGCTTGTTGTTGTTCAGTCACTAAGCCATGTCCAACTCTTTGTGAAACCATGAACTGAAGCACGACAGGCTTCCCTATCCTTCACCATCTCCTGGAGTTTGCTCCAACTGATGTCCATTTAGACACTGATGTCATTCAACCATCTCATCCTCTGTCACTCCTTCTCCTCCTGCCTCCAATCTTTCCCAGCATCCAGGTCTTTTCCAGTGAGTCAGATCTTTTCGTCAGGTGGCTAAAGTATTGGAGCTCCAGCTTCAGCATCAATCTTTCCAAAGAATATTCAGGGTTGATTTCCTTTAGGATTGACTAGTTTGATCTCCTTGCTGTCCAAGGGACTCTCAAGAGTCTTCTCCAGGAATGCAGTTTGAAAGCAAGAATTCTTCAACACAGACAAAACGTATCCACTGGAGAAGGGAATGGCAAACCACTTCAGTATTCTTGCCTTGAGAACCCCATGAACAGTATGAAAAGTCAGACACCCTGCTGTTGTCCAAGAATTGCTTGTTGAGTTGGGGAAGCCTATACACACACACGAGCTTCCGAGGTAGCACTAGTGGTAAAGAACCCACCTGTCCAATGCAGGAGACATAAGAGATGCAGGTTCCATCCTTGGGTTGGGAAGATCCCTGGAGGAAGAAATGGCAACCCACTCCAGTATTCTTTCCTGGAGAATCCCATGGCCAGAGGAACTTGGTGGGCTCTGATCGATTGGGTCACTCAGAGTCAAACACAAGTGACTTACTAAGCACACATGTGCACACACACATAAGGATGCACCTTATACTCCTTTTCCCTCTCTGTTTCTTTAAATGATAAAATAATACAAAGTGATGGGTGGCGGTCTCAAGACGGTGGAGGAATAGGACGGGGAGACCACTTTCTCCCCCACAAATTCATCAAAAGTACATTTGAATGCTGAGCGAGCTCCATAAAACAACTTCTGAACACTGGCAGAGGACATGAGGCACCCAGAAAGGCAGCCCATTCTCTTTGAAAGGAGGTAGGACAAAATATAAAAGACAAAAAGAGAGGCAAAAGAGTTAGGGACTGAGACCAGTCCCGGAGAGGGAGTCGTGAAGCAGAAGTTTCCAAACACCAGGAAACTCTCTCACAGGGGGGTCTGTGGGGAGTTTTTGAATCTCAGAGGGCAACATAACCGAGGGATGGGGGTGGGGGTGGGGGAACCCCACAGAATATGCGCCTAACTGCAACTGCCAGCAGAGAAGTAGCCCAGAGGCTTGCCTCCGCCATCAGAGAGTGGGGGCTGGGCAAGGAGGCGCCAGCTGCATGTTTAGGTTAAGGACCAGGCCTGAATGACCTGAGGACAATCTGAGGGAGCTAACAAGATATAGCAACCCAAACTGTGGGATCAATAGAGAGAGAGAAAAAAGAGAACTTTCCTGTGAAACACTAATGCACAGCCTGGCCTGCTCATAGAACAAAGGATTGAGAGAATACCAAAAGAGAGCTAGCTGGCTGCCTACAAGCCCCAACCCCCCCCCCCCGCGCCGCGCCCGGCGGGGGGGGGGGGACGGGCATGTGACAGCTGGAGCCAGAAGGTAAGGGGCTGCTGCAGTCTCGGCCCCAGAGACCAGCATTCTCCACCAAACTGTGAGCAGGCTCCCAGTTGCTAACCATGTCTTCCTGGGATCCTGGACAGTTGACATCACAGCCAGATATCAGCTCCCAGATATCAGAGGAGACACACAGCACCCCTAAAACAGTGCTCTTGTGGTGCAACTGGGAAACCAAGTGGCTGGAACTGGGGAGGTGATTAAGATGCACAGCCCACCTAGGACAGTGCTCTCATGAAGCACCCGGTCACTTGAGCTGCTCTGGACTGGGAAGGGCAAAAAAAGGCACACCTAACCGAGTCTGTGCCTTTGCGGAGTCCTGGGGAACCTGAGCAGCTTAGCCCTTGGAATTGCATGAAGTGCAGGCCCCGCTTTGGATAGTACCCCTGCAGAGCACTCTGGAGCCTGAGCAGTGTAGACTTGGGAAGCACACACCTCCTAGAGCTGGGGAAAACCCAATGTGGTCCATACACTACGAGCAATCCCCATACATGCCAGTGATATTTGTTTGCAGTGTCCCTCCCTCCCCACAACACAACTGAACAAGTGAGCCTAAATAAGTGACCATCTTCACCCTCTTGTTTGAGGGTGGAAATTAGACACTGAAGACACTTGCAAACAGAGGAAGCCAAAATAAACAAAGAAGAGGGAACTGCTCTGGAAGTGACAGGTGCAACAGATTAAAACCCTGTAGTTAACATTGACTAAGCATCGGAGGGGGCCTATAGACCTTGAGAACAAGTACAAGCTGGAACAAGGAACTATCTGAAAAGGAACTGACCCCACACTGCCCACAACAGCTCCAGAGAAATTACTAGATATATATTTACTATTATCACTTTTTACTTTAAAAAAAAAAAAATAAGTCCTTTATTACTCCTTTAAATTTCATTTTTGTAACCTACTATTACCTTGCAAAAAAAGACCCTATTTTTAAAGCAAATTTCATGTCTATATTTTTTATAATTTTTGAGATTGATTTTGGTTTGTATTTTTAATATCGTGTTTTTCAGAGTCTAACCTCTACTCTAGATTTTTAATCTTTACTTTTTGTTGTTTTTTTTTTAATCAATTTTGTACCTTTAAGAATCTAATCTTCAGTATCCATTTTCACTTAGGGGTGTGATTACTGGCTTGATTGCTCTCTCCCTGTTTGACTCTCCCTTTTCTCTCCTAGGTCACCTCCATCTCCTCCCCCCCGCCCTTCTCTTCTCTGCTTCAGTCTGTGATCCCTCTGGGTGTTCCAGACTATGGAGAACACTTAGGGAACTGATTATTGGCTAAAATGGCCTCTCCCCTTTTGACGCCCCCCTCTTCTCCTCCTATTTCAAATCCTAAAAGATGATGCTGTGAAAGTACTGTACTCAATATGCCAGCAAATTTGGAAAACTCAGCAGTGGCCACAGGACTGGAAAAGGTCAGTTTTCATTCCAACCCCAAAGAAAGGTAATGCCAAAGAATGCTCAAACTACCTCACAATTGCACTCATCTCATATGTTAGTAAAGTAAAGCTCAAAATTTTCCAAGCCAGCCTTCAGCAATACCTGAGCCGTGAACTTCCAGATGTTCAAGCTGGTTTTAGAAAAGGCAGAGGAAACAGAAATCAAATTGCCAACATTCACTGGATCATTGGAGAAGCAAGAGAGTTCCAGAACAACATCTATTTCTGCTTAATTGACTATGCCAAAGCCTTTGACTGTGTGGATCACAATAAAATGTGGAAAATTCTGAAACAGATGGAAATACCAGACTACCTGACCTGCCTCTAGAGAAACCTGTATGCAGGTCAGGAAGCAACAGTTAGAACAGGACAGGGAACAACAGACTGGTTCCAAATAGGAAAAGAAGTATGTCAAGGCTGTATATTGTCACCCTCCTTATTGAACTTATATGCAGAGTACATCATGAGAAAAGCTGGGCTAGAAGAAGAACAAGCTGGAATCAAGATTGTCGGGAGAAATATCAATAACCTCAGATATTCAGATGACACCACCCTTATGACAGAAAGTGAAGAAAAACTAAAGAGCCTCTTGATGAAAATGAGAGAGGAGAGTGAAAACGTTGGCTTAAAGCTCAACATTCCGAAAACAAAGATCGTGGCATCTTGTCACATTACTTCACAGCAACTAGATGAGGAAACAGTGGAAACAGTGGCTGACTTTATTTTGGGGGCTTCAAAATCACTGCAGATGATGATTGCAGCTGTGAAATTAAAAGATGCTTACTCCTTGGCAGGAACGCTATGACCAACCTAGACAGCATATTAAAAAGCAGAGAAGTTACTTTGTCAACAAAGGTCCGTCTAGTGAAGGCTATGGTTTTTCCAATAGTCATGTATGGATGTGAGAGTTGGACTATAAAGAAAGCTGAGCACCCAAGAATTGATGCTTTTGAACTGTGGTGTTGCAGAAGACTCTTAAGAGTCCCGTGGACTGGAAGGAGATCCAACCAGTCCATCCTAAAGGAGATCAATCCTTGGTGTTCATTGGAAGGACTGATGTTGAGGCTGAAACTCCAATACTTTGGCCACCTGATGCGAAGAACTGACTTATTGGAAAAGACCCTGATGCTGGGAAAGACTGAGGGCAGGAGGAGAAGGGGATGACAGAGAATGAGATGGTTGGATGGCATCACCGACTCAATGGACATGAATTTGGGTAAACACCGGGAGTTAGTGATGGACAGGGAGGCCTGGCATGCTGTGGTTCATGGGGTCGCAAAGAGTCTGATATAACTGAGCAATTGAACTGAACTTCTCCTCCTGGTTACCTCTGTCTCCCTCCTCCCTCTTCTCTTCTCCATGTAAGTCTGTGAAATTCTCTGGGTGTCCCTCGTTGTGGAGAATTGTTTCACCATTAATCAAGATGTTGTATCATCCATGCTGTATGGATGGAGAAGTATTGAGGCTACTGTAAGAATAAGAATGAAAGCCAGAGTCAGGAGGATTAACTCCAAAACTTGATAACATCAGTGAACTCCTGATTCCAGGGAACATGAATAGACAAGAGCTCACACAAAATCCCCCATATCTACACTGAAACCAAGTTACACCCAAGAGCCAACAAGTTCCAGAGCAACACATACCATGCTAATTCTCCAGCAAAGCAGGAACACAGCCTGTGCGTTAAAAGACAGGCTTCCAAAAGCCTGACAAACCCATAGACACTCCAAAACTCACTACTGGACACTTTACTGCACTTCAGAAAGGAGATCCAGCTCCACCCACCAGAATGCAGACATAGTCTCCCCTAACCAGGAAACCTTGACAAGGCACTAGCCCAACCCCACCCACAGGGAGCAGGCTCCACAATAAAGAGGAACCATGAACTCCCAACCTACAGAAAGGGCACCCCAAACACAGCAATCTAAACAAAATGAAAAGGCAGAGAAATATTCAGCAACTAAAGTAACATGATAAATGCCCACCAGACCAAACAAAAGGAGAGTTAGGGAGTCTACCAGAAAAAATAATTCAGAATAATGATAGTAAAGATGATCCAAAATCTTGAAAAGAAAATGAAGTTACAGACAAATAGACTAGAGACAAGGATTGAGAAGATGCAAGAAATGTTTAACAAGGACCTAGAAGAAATAAAGAAGAGCCAATCAATAATGAATAATGCAATAACTGAAATCAAAAGCACTCTGGAGGGAACCAACAGCAGAATAACAGACAGAAGACAGGATAAGTGAGATGGAAGACAGAACGGTGGAAATAAATGAAGCAGAAAGGAAAAAAGAAACAAGAATTAAGAGAAATGAGGACAACCTCAGAGACCTTTGAGACAGTGTTAAACGCCCCAACATTCAAATCATAGGAGTCCCAGAAGAAGAAGACAAAAACAAAGACCATGAGAAAACACTTGAGGAGATAATAGATGAAAACTTCCCTAAAACGGGGAAGGAAATAGCCACCCAAGTCCAAGAAACCCAGAGAGTCCCAAACAGGATAAATGCAAGGCAAAACACCCCCAAGACACATATTAATCAAACTAACAAAGATCCAACACAAAGAGCAAATATTAAAAGCAGAAAGAGAAATGAAACAAATAACACACAAAGGGATCCCCATAAGGATAACAGCTGATCTTTCAATAGAAACTCTTCAGGCCAGAAGGGAATGGCAGGACATACTTAAAGTGATGAAACAGAAAAACTTACAACTCAGATTACTGTACTCAGCAAGGATCTCATTCAAATATGAAGGAGAAATCAAAAGCTTTACAGACAAGCAAAAGCTGAGAGAATTCAGCACCACCAAAACAGCTCTTCAACAAATGCTAAAGGATTTTCTCTAGACAGGAAACACAGAATAGGTTTATAAACTCAAACCCAAAACAACAAAGTAAATGGCAATGGGATCATACTTACCAATAATTACCTTAAAAGTAAATGGGTTGAATGCCCAACCAAAAGACAAAGACTGGCTGAATGGATACAAAAACAAGATCCCTATATATGCTGTCAACAAGGAACCCACCTTAAACCAAGGGACACATATAGACTGAAAGTGAAGGGCTGGAAAAAGTTCTTTCATGAAAATGAAGAACAAAAGAAGCAGGAGTAGCAATACTCATATCAGACAAAATAGACTTTGAAATAAAGGCCATGAAAAAAGACAAAGAGGAACACTATATAATTATCAGAGGATCAATCCAAGAAGAAAATATAACAATTATAAATATATATGCACCCAACAGAGGAGCACCTCAATACATAAGGCAAATACTAACAAATATGAAAGGGGAAATTAACAGTAATGCAATAATAGTGGGAGACTTTAATACCCTACTCACACCTATGGATAGATCAACTAAACAGAAAATTAGCAAGGAAACACAAACTTTAAATGATACAATGGACCAGTTACACCTAATTGATATCTATAGGACATCTCACCCCCAAACAATGAATTTCACCTTTTTCTCAAGTGCACATGGAACGTTCTCTAGGATAGATCACATCCTGGGCCATAAGTCTGGCCTTGGTAAATTCAAAAAAATTGAAATAATTTCAACCATCTTTTCTGATCACAATATGTTAAGATTAGATGTCAACTACAGGAAAAAAAAAACTATTAAAATACAAACATATGGAGGCTAAACAACATGCTTCTGAATAACCAACAAATCACAGAAGAAATCAAAAAGGATATCAAAATATGCATAGAAATAAATGAAAATGAAAACACCACAACCCAAAACCTATGGGATTCAGTAAAAGCAGTTCTAAGGGTAAGTTTCATAGCAATACAAGCTTACCACAAGAAACAAGAGAAAAATCAAATAAACAACCTAACTTTACACCTAAAGCAACTAGAAAAAGAAGAAATGAAGAACCCGAGGGTTGGTATGAGGAAAGAAATAATAAAAATTAGAGCAGAAATAAATGAAAAAGAAACAAAGGAGACTATAGCAAAAATTAACAAGCCAGAAGCTGGTATTTGGGAAGATAAATAAAATAGACAAGCCATTAGCCAGACTCATTGAGGAAAAAAGGGAGAAGGATAAAATCAACAAAAATAGAAATCAAAATGGAGAAATCACAACAGAGAACACAGAAATATAAAAGACTACTATCAGCAATTATATGACAATAAAACGGAAAATTTGGAAAAATTGATGAATTCTTAGAAAAGTATAACCTTCCAAAACTGAACAAGGAAGAAACAGAAAATCTTAACAGACCCTTCACAAGTACGGAAATAGAAAGTGTAATCAAAAGTCTTCCAACAAACAAAAGCCCAGAACCAGATGGCTTCACAGGTGAATTCAACCAAAAATTTAGAGAAGAGCTAACACCTACCCTACTCAAACTCTTCCAGAAAATTGCAGAGGAAAGTAAACTCCCAAACTCATTCTATGAGGCCAACATCACCCTAATTCCAAAACCAGACAAAGATGTCACAAAAAAAGAAAACTACAGGCCAATATCACTGATGAACACAGATGCAAAAATCCTCAACAAAATTTTAGCAGACAGAATCCAACAACATATTAAAATATCATATACATGATGACCAAGTGGGTTTTATCCCAGGGATGCAAGGATTCTTCATTATTCACAAATCAATCAATGTGATACACCACATTAACAAATTGAAAGATAAAAAACATACGATTATCTCAGTAGATGCAGAGAAAGCCTTTGAGAAAATTCAACATCCATCTATGATAAAAACCCTCCAGAAAGCAGGCATAGAAGGAACATACCTCAACATAATAAGAGTCATCTATGATAAACCCCCAAAAAGCAGACCTGGTGAGCTCCAGACTGCGGGCTGGGGACGAGGTGGTGAACATCAATGAGATGGCACTGAGCAGCTTCCGATGGGAGGCCGTTTCCTTGGTGAAAGGATCCTACAAGACCTTGCGGCTGGTGGTGTGCAGGCAAGATTTAGCCAAGGATACATGGGCACAGGAGGGCTGAGAGGAGCTACTCCATGTCCAAGGTCAGGAGGGGTGGCCGTGAGGAGATACCCCTCATACAAGGTAAGGAGCAGCGGCTGTGCTTTGCTGGAGCAGCTATGAAGAGATACCCCACGTCCAAGGTAAGAGAAACCCAAGTAAGATGGTAGGTGTTGAGAGAGGGCATCAGAGGGCAGACACACTGAAACCATAATCACAGAAAACTAGCCAATCTAATCACATGGACCACAGCCTTGTCTAACTCAATGAAACTAAGTCATGCTCTGTGGGGTCACCGAAGATGGGAGGGTCATGGTGGAGAGGTCTGACAGAATTTGGTCCACTGGAGAAGGGAATGGCAAACACTTCAGTATCCTTGCCTTGAGAACCCCATGAACAGTATGAAAAGGCAAAATGAGAGGATACTGAAAGGAGAACTCCCCAGAATGGTAGGTGCCCAATATGCTACTGGAGATCAGTGGAGAAATAACTCCAAAAAGAATGAAGGGATGGAGCCAAAGCAAAAACAATACCCAGTTGTGGATGTGACCGGTGTTAGAAGCAAGGTCCGATGCTGTAAAGAGCAATATTGCATGGGAACCTAGAATGTCAGGTCCATGAATCAAGGCAAATTGGAAGTGGTCAAACAGGAGATGGCAAGAGTGAACGTTGACATTCTAGGTATCAGCGAACTAAAGTGGACTGGAATGGTGAATTTAACTCAGATGACCATTATGTCTACTACTGTGGGCAGGAATTCCTTAGAAGAAATGGAGTAGCCATCATGGTCAACAAAAGAGCCCAAAATGCAGTACTTGGATGCAATCTCAAAAACGACAGAATGATCTCTGTTCATTTCCAAGGCAAACCATTCAATATCACTGTAATCCAAGTCTATGCCCCAATCAATAATGCTGAAGAAGCTGAAGGTGAATGGTTCTATGAAGACCTACAAAACCTTTTAGAACTAACACCCAAAAAAGATGTCCTTTTCATTATAGGGGACTGGAATGCCGAAGTAAGAAGTCAAGAAACACCTGGAGTAACAGGCAAATTCCTTGGCCTTGGAATACAGAATAAAGCAGGGCAAAGGCTAATAGAGTTTTGCCAAGAGAATGTACTGGTCATAGCAAACACCCTCTTCCAACAACACAAGAGAAGACTCTATATATGGACATCACCAGATGGTCAACACAGAAATCAGATTGATTATATTCTTTGCAGCCAAAGATGGAGAAGCTCTATACAGTCAGCAAAAACAAGACTGGGAGATGACTGTGGCTCAGATCATAAAATCCTTCTTGCCAAATTCAGACTTAAATTGAAGAAAGTAGGGAAAACGACTAGACCATTCAGGTATGACCTAAATCAAATCCCTTATGATTATACAGTGGAAGTGAGAAATAAATTTAAGGGATAAGATCTGATAGACAGAGTGCCTGATGAACTACGGATGGAGGTTTGTGACATTATACAGGAGACAGGGATCAAGACCATCCCCATGGAAAAGAAATGCAAAAAAGCAAAATGGCTGTCTGAGGAGGCCTTACAAATAGCTGTGAAAGGAGGAGAAGAGAAAAGCAAAGGAGAAAAGAGAAGATATAAGCGTCTGAATGCAGAGTTCCAAAGAATAGCAAGGAGAGATAAGAAAGCCTCAGTGATCAATGCAAAGAAAAAGAGGAAAACAACAGAATGGGAATGACTAGAGATCTCTCCAAGAAAATTAGAGATACCAAGGCAATATTTCATGCAAAGATGGGCTCAATAAAGGACAGAAATGGTATGGACCTAACAGAAGCAGAAGATATTAAGAAGACGCGGCAAGAATATACAGAAGAACTGTACAGAAAAGATCTTCATGACCAAGATAATCACGATGGTTTGATCACTCACCTAGAGCCAGACATGCTGGAATGTGAAGTCAAGTGGGCCTTAGGAAGCACCACTATGAACAAAGCTAGTGGAGGTGATGGAATTCCAGTTGAGCTATGTCAAATCCTGAAAGATGTTGCTGTGAAAGTGCTGTGTTCAATATGCCAGCAAATTTGGAAAACTCAGCAGTGGCCACAGGACTGGAAAAGGTCAGTTTTCATTCCAATCCCAAAGAAAGGTAATGCCAGAGAATGCTCAAACTACCACACAATTGCACTCATCTTACACTGGTAAAGTAATGCTCAAAATTCTCCAAGCCAGGCTTCAGCAGTACATGAACCGTGAACTTCCTGATGTTCAAGCTGGTTTTAGGAAAGGCAGAGAAACCAGAGATCAAATTGCCAACATCCACTGGATCATGGAAAAAGCAAGAGAGTTCCAGAAAAACATCTATTTCTGCTTTATTGACTATGCCAAAGCCTTTGACTGTGTGGATCACAATAAACTGTGAAAAATTCTGAAACAGATGGGAATACCAGACCACCTGACCTGCCTCTTGAGAAACTGTTGCAGGTCAGGAAGCAACAGTTAGAACTGGACATGGAACAACAGATTGGTTCCAAATAGGAAAAGGAATATGTCAAGACTATATATTGTCACCCTGCTTATTTAACTCTATGCAGAGTACATCATGAGAAATGCTGGACTGGAAGAAGCACAAACTGGAATCAAGATTGCCAGGAGAAATATAAATAACCTCAGATATGCAGATGACACCACCCTTATGGTAGAGAGTGAAGAAGAACTAAAAAGCCTCTTGAGGAAAGTGAAATAGGAGGGCGAAATAGTTGGCTTAAAGCTCAACATTCAGAAAACTAAGATCATGGCATCTGGTCCCATCACTTCATGGGAAATATATGGAGAGACAGTGGAAACTGTGTCAGAGTTTATATGGGGGGATCCAAAATAACTGCAGATGGTGATTGTTGCCATGAAATTAAAAGATGCTTACTCCTTGGAAGGAAAGTTAGGACCAACTTAGATAGTATGTTGAAAATCAGAGATATTACTTTGCCAACAAAGGTCCATCTAGTCAAGGCTATGGTTTTTCCAGTGGTCAGGTATGGATGTGAGAGTTGGACTGTGAAGAAAGCTGAGTGCCAAAGAATTAATGCTTTTGAACAGTGGTGTTGGAGAAGACTCTTGAAAGTCCCTTGGCGTGCAAGGAGATCCAACCAGTCCATCCTAAACGAGATCAGTCCTTGGTGTTCACTGTAAGGATTGATGCTAAAGCTGAAACTCCAGTACTTTGGCCACCTCGTGGAAGAGTTGACTCATTGGAAAAGACCTTGATGCTGGGAGGGATTGGGGGCAGGAAGAGAAGGGGACAACAGAGAATAAGATGGCTGGATGGCCTCACCGACTCGATGGACATGAGTTCGAGTGAACTCTGGGAGATGGTGATGGACAGGGAGGCCTGGCGTGCTGCAACTCATGGGATCACAAAGTGTTGGATACAACTGAGTGACTGAACTGAACTGATGATAAACCCACAGCAAACATTATCCCCAATGGTGAAAAATTGATTGCATTTCCCCTGAAATCAGGAATAAGACAAGGATGCCCACTCTCACCACAACTATTCCACATTGTTTTGGAAGTTTTAGCCACAGCAATCAGAGAAGAAAAAGAAATGAGAGGAATCCAGATTAGAAAAGAAGAAGTAAAACTCTCACTCTCTGCAGATGGCATGATCCTGTACATCGAAAACCCTAAAGACACCACCAGAAAATTAGTATAGCTAATCAATGAATATAGTGAAGTTGCATGATAGAAAATTAGTACACAGAAATCCATTGCAATCCCATACACCAACAATGAGAAAACCAAAGAGAAATCAAGGAAACAACCCCATTCATCATTGCAATGAAAAGAATAAAATACTTAGGAATAAGCAAAAGACCTATATATAGAAAACTATAAAACACTGATGAAAGAAATCAAAGATGACACAAATAGATGGAGAAATATACCATGTTCATCAATCGGAAGAATCAATATAGTGAAAATGAGTATACTACACAAAGTAATCTATAAATTCAATGCAATTCCTATCAAGCTACCAATGGTATTTTTCAGAGAACTAGAACAATTATTTTCACAATTTGTATTGGAAATATAAAAAACCTCAAATAGTCAAAGCAATCATGAGAAAGAAGAATAAAACTGGAGGAATCAGCATGCCTGACTTCAGACTATACTACAAAGCTACAGTCATTAAGAGAGTATGGTACTGGCACAAAGACAGAAATATAGATCAACGGAACAAAATAGAAAGCCCAGAGATAAATCCACACACCAATGGACAACTTATCTTTGACAAGGGAGGCAAATATATACAATGGAGAAAAGACAATCTCTTTAACAAGTGGTGCTGTGAAAACTGGTCAACCACCTGTAAAAGAATGATACTAGAACACTTTCTAACACCATTCACAATAATAAACTCAAAATGGATTAAAGATCTGAATGTAATACCAGAAACTATAAAACTTCTAGAGGAAAACGTATACAAAACACTCTCTGACATAAATCACAGCAAGATCCTGTATGATTCACCTCCCATAGTAAGGAAATAAAAGCAAAAATAAACAAATGGGACCTAATTAAACTTAAAGCTTTTTCACAACGAAGGAAACTATAAGGAGTGTGAAGGACAGCATTCAGAATGGGAGAAAATAATAGCAAATGAAGCAACTGACCAAGAACTAATCTCAAAAATATACAAGCATCTCAGGCAGCTCAACACCAGAAAATTAAATGACCCAATAAAAAAATGGGCCAAAGAACTAAACAAACATTTCTCTGAAGAAGACATACAGATGACTAACAAATGCATGAAAAGATGCTCAACATCACTGATTATCAGAGAAATGCAAATCAAAACCACCATGAGGTATCCATCACACACCAGTCAGAATGGCTGCTATGAAAAAGTCTATAAACATTAAATGCTAGAGAGGGTATGGAGAAAAGGGAACTCTTTCACTATTGGTGGGAATGCAAACTAGTGCAGCCACTATGGAGAATAGTGTGGAGATTTCTTAAGAAACTGGAAATAGAAATGCCATACGACCCAGCAACCCCACTGCTGGGCATAAACACTGAGGAAAGCAGAACTGAAAGAGACATGTGTACCTCAATGTTCATCGCAGCACTGTTTACAATAGCTAGGACATAGAAGCAACCTAGATGTCCATCAACAGATGAATGGATAAGGAGTTGTGGTACATATACACAATGGAATATCAGCAATTAAAAGAATGCATCTGAATCAGTTCTAATGAGGTGGATGAAACTGGAACTTATTATACAGAGTGAAGTAAGCCAGAAAGAAAAACACCAATATAGTATATTAAGGCATATATATGGAATTTAGAAAGATGGTAATGATGACCCTATATGCAAGACAATAAGAGAAACAGATATACAGAACAGACTTTTGGACTCTGTGGGAGAAGGCAAAGGTTGTGGGGGATGATTTGAGAGAACAGATTGAAATGTGTATACTACCATATGTGAAATAGATGACCAGTCCAAATTTGATGCATGAAACAGGGAACTCAAAGCCTTTACACTGGGACAACCCAGAGGGATGGGATGGGGAGGGAGGTGGGAAGGGGGGTTGGGATGGGGGACACATGTACACCCATGGCTGATTCTTCTCAATGTATGGCAAAAAAAAAAAAAAACACTACAATATTGTAAAGTAATTAGTCTCAAATTAAAATAAATAAATTTTAAAAATATTAAAGTGACAATTTAAATAATTGGTGTTGGAGGAGAGTATATATAAATATAATTGTATAACATTACTTTGCTTAAAAATGTCCATCTAGTCAAGGCTATGGTTTTTCCAGTAGTCATGTATGAATGTGAGAGTTGGACTATGAAGAAAGCTGAGCACTGAAGAATTGATGCTTTTTAACTGCAGTGTTGGAAAAGACTCTTGAGAGCCCTTGCACTGCAAGAAGATCCAACCAGTCCATCCTAAAGGAGATCAGTCCTGAATATTCACTGGAAGGACTGATGCTGAAGCTGAAACTCCAATACTTTGGCCACCTGAAGTGAAGAACTGACTCATTGGAAAAGACCTTGATGCTGGGAAAGATTGAAGGCAGGAGGAGAAGGAGATGACTGAGGATGAGATGGTTGGATTGCATCGCCAACTCAATGGACATGAGTTTGAGAAAGCTCCAGGTGTTGGTGATAGACAGGGAAGCCTGGCGTGCTGTAGTCCATGGGATCACAATGAGTCAGTCATGACTGAGCAACTGAACTGAACTGAGTATAGTGAAAAAAAATCTATAAAAGAATTAAAATATTACACTAGAAATTTTCACTTAATACAAAAGAAAGCAGTAAGACTGATAGAGGAACAAAAAATACATGAGACATATAGAAAATAAGTTGCAAAACAGTATTAATAATACAGGTAAAGCAACCATGTCAATATCAACATTAAATGTAGATGAATTAAGCAATCTAATAAAAGGTAGGCTTTGTCAGGTTGGATTAAAAAAAAAGATCCAATTTTACACAGTCTAAATGAGAATAATTCAGATTCAAAGATGAAAATGGTTGAAAACTAAAGGATGGAAAGCGATATTCCATCTAACAGGAAATCTAATATTAATATCTAATATGGAATATGAGATAACATATAGATGATATAATATATATTTTCTATATATAATATGGAATATCTCTTTCCATACAAACAAGAAAAAGAGATCTAAAATAGAGAAAGCTACAATAGGACTGTAGTAGTCATACCACATATAAAGGACACTTTATAAAATAAAATTGTCAATCCATTGGGAAGATGTAATAACTGTAAATATGCACAAAGAAAAACAAAGAGCCCCAAACTATATGAAGCAAAAGCTGACAGAACTGAAGAGAGAGGTAGACACTTCAACAATTATAACCCGAGATTTCAATGCAACTTTCATAATGGATGGAACAACTAGGCAGAAGACCAGCAACTCTATAAACCAACTAGGGCTAACAGACAACTATAGACCATGCTGCACAATAACCAAAGAACAACTGAGGTGACAGATGAATTATGTTTGAATATACCAAAAACCACTGAACTGCATACTTCACACAGATTAATTCTATGGCATTTAAATTCTATGCCAATAAAGCCATTTAAATTTTTTTAAAGAATGACATCTTTAGGAGGATAAGAGATCTCACATTTCTAACACAACAATTAAAAGTTATAAAAAGGACTAATGAGATCTCAGAAATAAAAAGTTTTTATTAACATTAAAAATTTTTCCAAAGGTGGCCTAACTATATGGAATGGATATAATTAAAGAGAAAACATAAAACTGAATGATTCAGCCCAATAATTAACTGATGCATAAAGACATCAAAGAATATGTGGAAGAGGAGTTAGAAGACACAGAGGATGATCCATACACATCTCATAGTAGTTCTGAAAGAAGAGCACAGAAAGACTTGAAGATGAAGAAACAATAGAAAAATCCACCAGAATGAAAAGAAAACCCAGAACTTCATATTCAAATTGCACCAAGTATTGAGCAAAAGGAATTTACCAATATTTATATCTTCAGATACTGATATAAAGTAAATCCTAAAAGTCTTGAAAAACAAAATATATGTTATATACCAAAGACTGAGAAACCAGATGGACAACCAGTCTTTTAACCAGCAACTCTGAAGACAAAAGATCCCAGAACAATAGGTTCATTTGTTTGTTCTCCATAAAGAAATGTAATTTTGAATCTATAGCTTTAAACCCAGTGTGTGCGCTCTGAATTTTATCTACCTTCTATAAAAGAATTACAGAACAAATGGTAAATTCAAAAATAAATCTAGTTTAAAAAGCAAGAAGTTCAGTAAATCTTTTCTTTCCCAATATGAAACATTTAAGTCCCCTGAGACCACATTCCTAAGTCCAATTTGTTTACAATTCTAACCAAGTTAGCATAGTTCAGTTCAGTTCTGTCTCTCAGTCGTGCCCAACTCTTTGCAACCCCAAGAACCGCAGCATACCAGGCCTCCCTGTCCATCACCAACTCCCAGGAATCACCCAAAGCCATGTCCATTGAGTCAGTGATGCCATCCAACCATCTATCTTCTGTCGTCCCCTTATCCTCTTGCCCTCAATTGTTCCCAGAATCAGGGTCTTTTCAAATGAATCAGCTCTTCGCATCATCTGGACAAAGTATTGTAGTTTCAGCCTCAACATCAGTCCTTTAAATGAACACTCAGGACTGATCTCCTTTAGGATGGACTTGTTGGATCTCCTTGTAGTCCAAGGGACTCTCAAGAGTATTCTCCAACACCACAGTTCAAAAGCATCAATTCTTTGGTGATCAGCTTTCTTTATAGTCCAACTCTCTCTCACATCCATACATGACCACTGGAAAAACCATAGCCTTGATTAGACAGACCTTTGTTGGCAAAGTAATGTCTCTGCTTTTTAATATGCTATCTAAGTTGGTCATAACTTTCCTTCCAAGGAGTAAGTGTCTTTTAATTTCATGGCTGCAGTCACCATCTGCAGTGACTTTCAGTTCAGTTCAGTTCAGTTCAGTCACTCAGTTGTGTCCGACTCTTTGCAACCCCTTGAATGGCAGCACGCCAGGCCTCCCTGTCCATCACCAACCCCCGGAGTTCACTCAGACTCACGTCCATCGAGTCATTGATGCCATCCAGCCATCTCATCCTCGGTCATCCCCTTCTCCTCCTGCCCTCAATCTCTCCCAGCATCAGAGTCTTTTCCAATGAGTCAACTCGTCACATGAGGTGGCCAAAGTACTGGAGTTTCAGTCTCAGCATCATTCCTTCCAAAGAAATCCCAGGGTTGATCTCCTTCCAAATGGACTGGTTGGTTGTCCTTGCAGTCCAAGGGACTCTCAAGAGTCTTCTCCAACACCACAGTTCAAAAGCATCAATTCTTCAGCGCTCAGCCTTCTTCACAGTCCAACTCTCACATCCATACATAACTACTGGAAAAATTATAGCCTTGACTAGATAGACCTTAGTCGGCAAAGTAATGTCTCTGCTTTTGAATATGCTATCTAGGTTGGTCATAACTTTTCTTCCAAGGAGTAAACGTCTTTTAATTTCATGGCTGCAGTCACCATCTGCAGTGATTTTGGAGCCACAAAAAATAAAGTCTGACACTGTTTCCACTGTTTCCCCATCTATTTCCCATGAAGTGATGGGACTGGATGCCATGATCTTTGTTTTCTGAATGTTGAGCTTTAAGCCAACTTGAGCCCAGAAAAATAAAGTCAGCCACTGTTTCCACATCTAGTTGCCATGAAGTGATGGAACCAGATGCCATATCTTCGTTTTCTGAATGTTGAGCTTTAAGACAACTTTTTCACTCTCCTCTTTCACGTTCATCAAGAGGCTTTTTAGTTCCTCTTCACTTTCTGCTATAAGGGTGGTGTCATCTGCATACCTGAGGTTATTTATATTTCTCCTGGCAATCTTGATTCCAGCTTGTTCTTCCAGCCCAGCATTTCTCATGATGTACTCTGCATATAAGTTCAATAAGCAGGGTGACAATATACAGCCTTGACGTACTCCTTTTCCTATTTGGAACCAGACTGTTGTTCCCTATCCTGTTCTAACTGTTGCTTTCTGACCTGCATACAGGTTTCTCAAGAGGCAGATCAGGTGGTCTGGTATTCCCATCTCTTTCAGAATTTTCCACAGTTTATTGTGATCCAACAGTCAAAAGCTTTGGCATAGTCAATAAAGCAGAAATAGATGTTTTTCTTGAACTCTCTTGCTTTTTCGGTGATCCAGCAGATGTTGGCAATTTGATCTCTGGTTCCTCTGCCTCCTCTAAAACCAGCTTGAACGTCTGAAAGTTCACGGTTCCTGTATTGCTGAAGCCTGGCTTGGAGAACTTGAAGCGTTACTTGACTAGTGTGTGAAACGAGAGCAATTGTGCAGTAGTTTGAGCATTCTTTGGCATTGCCTTTCTTTGGGATTGGAATGAAAACCGACCTTTTCCAATCCTTTGGCCACTGCTGAGTTTTCCAAGTTTGCAGGCGTATTCAGTGCAGCACTTTCACAGCATCATCTTTCAGGATTTGACAGAGCTCAACTGGAATACCATCACCTCCACTAGCTTTGTTCATAGTGATGCTTCCTAAGGCCCACTTGGCTTCACATTCCAGGATGTCTGGCTCTGGGTGAGTGATCACACCACCATGATTATCTTCGTCATGAAGATCTTTTCTGTACAGTTATTCTGTTTATTCTTGCCACCTCTTAATATCTTCTGCTTCTGTTAAGTCCATCCCATTTATGTCCTTTATTGAGCCCATCTTTGCATGAAGTGTTCCCTTGGTATCTCTAATTTTCTTGAAGAGATATCTAGCCTTTCCCAATCTATTGTTTTCCCCTATTTCTTTTCATTGATCACTGATGAAAGTTTTCTTATCTCTCCTTGTATTCTTTGGAACTCTGCATTCAAATGGGTATATCTTTCCTTTCCTCCTTTGCTTTTAGCTTTCCTTCTTTTCACAGATATTTTTAAGGGGTCCTCAGACAGCCATTTTGCTTTTTTGTATTTCTTTTTCTTGGGGATGGTCTTGATTCCTGTCTCCTGTACAATGCACGAACCTCCATCCATAGTTCATCAGGCACTCTCTCTATCATATCTAGTCCCTTAAATTTATTTCTCACTTCCACTGTATAGCCATAAGGGATTTGGTTTAGGTCATACCTGAACATTCTAGTGGTTTTCTCCACTTTCTTCAATTTCAGTCTGATTTTTGTAATAAGGAGTTCATGATCTGAGCCACAGTCATCTCCTGGTCTTGTTTTTGTTGACTGTATAGAGCTTCTCCATCTTTGGCTTCAAAGAATATAATCAATCTGATTTCTGTGTTGGCCATCTGGTGATGTCCATATATACAGTCTTCTCTTGTGTTGTTGGAAGAGGGTGTTTGCTATGACCAGTGCGTTCTCTTGGCCAAACTCCATTAGCCTTTGCCCTGCTTTATTCCATACTCCAAGGCCAAATTTGCCTGTTACTCCCGGTGTTTCTTGTCTTCCTACTTTTGCATTCCAGTCCCCTATAATGAAAAGGACATCTTTTGAGGGTGATAGTTCTAGAAGGTCTTGTAGGTGTTCATAGAACTGTTCAATGTCAGCTTCTTCAGCATTACTAGTTGGGCCATAGATTTGGATTACCATGATATTGAATGGTTTGCCTTGGAAATGAACAGAGATTCTTCTGTCGTTTTTGAGATTGCCTCCAAGTACTGTATTTCTGACTCTTTTGTTGACTATGATGACTACTCCAGAAGGGATTCTTGCCCACAGTAGTAGATATAATGGTCATTTGAGTTAAATTCACCCATTCCAGTCCATCTTAGTTCACCGATTGGTAGAATGTCAATGTTCACTCTTGCCATCTTGTTTGACCACTTCCAATTTGCCTTGATTCATGGACCTAACATTCCATGTTCCTATGCAATATTGCTCTTTACAGCATCGAACCTTGCTTCTATCACCAGTCACATCCACAACTGGGTGTTGTTTTGCTTTCGCTCCATCCCTTCATTCTTTCTGAAGTTATTTCTCCACTGATCTCCAGTAGCATATTGAGCACCTACTGACTTGGGAAGTTCATCTTTCAGTATCCTATCATTTTGCCTTTTCATACTGTTCATAGGGTTCTCAAGGCAAGACTACTGAAGTGGTTTTCCATTCCCTTCTCATGTGGACCACGTTCTGTCAGACCTCTCCATCATGAACCTCCCGTCTTGGGTGGCCCCACAGAGCATGGCTTAGTTTCATTGAGTTAGACAAGGCTGTGGTCCATGTGATCAGATTGGCTAGTTGTCTGTGATTGTGGTTTCAGTTTGTCTGTCTTCTGATGTCCTATCTCAGTGCCTAACATCTTAGTTGGGTTTCTCTTACCTTGTAGCCTGGCGGCTACAACAGCAGCGCAGAAGCACACCCTAGGGGAGCTACCCCATGTCCAAGGTAAGGAGCAGTGACTATGCTTTGTTGAAGCAGCTGTGAAGAGAAGTTAGCATAGGTACCCAACTAATACAATCAACTATATAGTTCAGTTCAGTTCAGTTCAGTTCAGTGGCTCAGTCATGTCCAACTCTTTGCAACCCCATGAATCGCAGCACGCCAGGCCTCCCTGTCCATCATCAACTCCTGGAATTCACTCAGACTCACGTCCATTGAGTCAGGGATGACATCCAGCCATCTCATCCTCTGTCGTCCCCTTCTCCTCCTGCCCCCAATCCCTCCTAGCATCAGAGTCTTTTCCAATGAGTCAACTCTTCCCATGAGGTGGCCAAAGTAGTGGAGTTTCAGCTTCAGCATTAGTCCTTCCAAAGAACACCCAAGGCTGATCTCCTTCGAAATGGACTGGTTGGATGTCCTTGCAGTCCAAGGGACTCTCAAGAGTCTTCTCCAACACCACAGTTCAAAAGCATCAATTCTTTGGCACTCAGCTTTCTTCACAGTCCAACTCTCACATCCATACATGACCACTGGAAAAACCAAACCATAGCCTGACTAGACGGACCTTTGTTGGCAAAGTAATGTCTCTGCTTTTCAATATGCTATCTAGGTTGGTCATAACTTTTCTTCCAAGGAGTAAGCATCTTTTAATTTCATGGCTGCAGTCACCATCTGCAGTGATTTTTGAGCCCCCCAAAATAAAGTCTGACACTGTTTCCACTGTACTGTAATATGTTTATACTATATTTCACACAAATAATATATAAAATAAACACAAGAAATAAAGCATTTTTAATCTTATTGACAGTACCTTGAAAAGTACAGCAGTGCAGTCTAACAGCTGGCTTACAGAGACTAGCATTGAGTGAATAAGCAAGAAGAGCTACTTCCTGGAGGAAGGAGAGGTGGTGGGAGATGCTAGAGCTGAAGGACCATCAGTAATATGAGATGGATGACCAGCTGCAATTTCACTTATGCCTGATATTCATTGCACAGGTATTGGGTTTCTTGCTGGAACCAGGTGCATGTTCGCATCTTTGGAAGTTCCTAACTTGAAGGTACATAGGTATTATTATTATTATTATATGTCAGTTCAGTCCCTTAGGCATGTCTGACTCTTTGCAACCTCATGAATTGCAGCACGCCAGACCTCCCTGTCCTTCACCAACTCCTAGAGTTTACCCAAACTCATGTGCGTCAAGTTGGTGATACCATCCAGCCATCTCATCTTCCATCATCCGCTTCTCCTCCTGCCCCCAACCCCTCCCAGCATCAGAGTCTTTTCCAATGAGCCAACTCTTTGCATGAGGTGGCCAAAGTATTGGAGTTTCAGCATCAGCATCAGTCCTTCCATGAAAACCCAGTACTTGTCTCCTTTAGGATGGACTGGTTGGATCTCCTTGCACTTCAAAAGACTCTCAAGAGGCTTCTCCAACACCACAGTTCAAAAGCATCAATTCTTCAGCACTCAGCTTTCTTCACAGTCCGACTCTCACATCCATACATGACCACTGGAAAGAAAATAGCCTTGACTAGACGGGCCTTTGTTGGCAAAGTAATGTCTCTGCTTTTTAATATGCTATCTAGGTTGGTCATAATTTTTCTTCCAAGGAGTAAGTGTCTTTTAATTTCATGGCTGCAGTCACCATCTGCAGTGATTTTGGAGCCCCCCAAAATAAAGTCTGACACTGTTTCCAATGTTTCCCCATCTTTTTCCCATGAAGTGATGGGACCAGATGCCATGATCTTCATTTTCTGAATGTTGAGCTTGAAGCCAACTTTTTCACTCTCCTCTTTCACTTTCATCAAGAGGCTTTTTAGTTCCTCTTCACTTTCTGCCATAAGGGTGTTGTCATCTGCATATCTGAGGTTATTGGTATTTCTCCCAGCAATCTTAATTCCAGCTTGTGCTTCTTCCAGGCCAGCATTTCTGATGATGTACTCTGCATAGCAATCAACATGTCAGCAAATTTGGAAATCTCAGCAGTGGCCACAGGACTGGAAAAGGTCAGTTTTCATTACAATCCCAAAGAAAGGCAATGCCAAAGAATGTTCAAACTTCTGCACAATTGCACTCTTCTCACATGCTAGTAAAGTAATGCTCAATATTCTCCAAGCCAGGCTTCAGCAGTATGTGAACTGTGAACTTCCAGATGTTCGAGCTGGTTTTAGGAAAGGCAGAGGAACCAGAGATCAAATTGCCAACATCGACTGGATCATTGAAAAAGCAAGAGAGTTCCAGAAAAATGTCTATTTCTGCTTTATTGACTATGCCAAAGCCTTTGACTGTGTGGATCACAATAAACTGTGGGAAATTTTTCAAGAGATGGGAATACCAGACCACCTGATCTGCCTCTTGAGAAACCTGTATGCTGGTCAGGAAGCAACAGTTAGAACTGGACATGGAACAACAGACTGGTTCCAAATAGGAAAAGGAGTACGTCAAGGCTGTATATTGTCACCCTGCTTATTGAACTTATATTATTATATGTAGGAGTATTATTATATATTATCATATGTAGAAGCATTATTATTGTTATATGTAGGAACATTGCTATATTATCAATTCTTTATTGAGGCAATTCTTTATACAAAAAGTTGACAAGGGGATTGTAAGAAAGGACAAACTACTGACCAATTTCATTTATAACATATATGCAAAAGTTCTGATCAAAATGTTAGTAAACCAAATCCATTAACTTACAAATAAAACACTTTTTCTTTTTTTATTGTGGTAAAATATAGAACCTGAACTTCACTATCTTCGGTTCAGTTCACTTCAGTTCAGTTGCTCAGTCGTGTCCAACTCTTTATGACCCCATGAACTACAGCCACCAGGCTTCCTTGTCTGAAACCACCTCACTGAGGTCACTCAAATTGATGTCCATTAAGTCGGTGATCCCATCCAACCATCTCATCCTCTGTCATCCCCTTTCCCTCCTGCCTTCAATTTTCCCAGCATCAGGGCCTTTTCCAATGAGTCAGTTCTTCACATCAGGTGGCCAAAGTATTGTAGTTTCAGCTTCAGCATCAGTCTTTCCAATGAATATTCAGGACTGATTTCCTTTAGGTTGGACTGATTGGATCTCCTTGCAGTCCACAAGACTCTTAAGCCTTCTCCAACACCACAGTTCAAAAGCATCGATTCTTTGGTGCTCAACTTTCTTTATAGTCCAACTCTCACATCCATACATGACTACTGGAAAAACCATAGCTTTGACTAGACAGACCTATGTTGGCAAAGTAATGTCTCTGCTTTTTAATATGATGTCTAGATTGGTTGTAACTTTTCTTCCAAGGATCAAGTGTCTTTTAATTTCATGGCTGCAGTCACCATCTGCAGTGATTTTGGAGCCCCCCCAAATAAAGTCTCACTGTTTCCATTGTTTCCGTGTCTATTTGCCATGAAGTGATGGGACTGGAAGCCATGATCTTCATTTTTTGAATGTTGAGTTTTAAGGCAGCTTTTTCACTGTCCTCTTTCACTTCCATCAAGAGGCTCTTTAGTTCTTCTTTGCTTTCTGCCATGAGGGTGGTGTCACCTGCAATCTGAGGTTATTGATATTTCTCCTGGCAATCTTAATTCCAGCTTGTGCTTCATCCAGCCCAGCATTTTGCATGATGTAATCTGCATGTAAGTTAAATAAGCAGGGTGACAATATACAGCCAGACATACTCCTTTCCCGATTTGGAACCAGCCCATTGTTCCATGTCCAATTCTAGCTGTTGCTTCTTGACCTGCATACAGATTTCTCAGTAGGCAGGTTGGGTGGTCTGGTATTCCCATCTGTTTAAGAATTTTCTACAGTTTGTTGTGATCCACAGAGTCAAAGACTTTGGCATAGTCAATAAAGCAGAAGTAGATGTTTTTGTGGAACTCTCTTGCTTTTTCTATGATCCATTGGATGTTGGCAATTTGATTTCTGGTTCCTTTGCTTTTTTCTAAATCCAGCTTGAACATCTGGAAGTTCAAAGTTCATGTACTGTTGAAGACTCACTTGGAGAATTTTGAGCATTGCTTTGCTAGTGTGTGAGATGAGTGCAATTGTGCAGTAGTTTGAGCATTCTTTGTCATTGCCTTTCTTTGGGATTGGAATGAAAACTGACCTTTTCCAGTCCTGTGGCCATGCCTGAATTTTCCAAGTTTGCTGGCATATTGAGTGCAGCACTTTCACAGCATCATCTTTTAGGATTTGAAATAGCTCAACTGGAATTCCATCACCTCCACTAGCTTTGTTCACAGTGATGCTTCCTAAGGCCCACTTGACTTCACTCCAAGATGTCTGGCTCTAGATTAGTGATCACACCATCATGGTTTTCTGGGTCATTAAGATATTTTTGTATAGTTCTGTATATTCTCACTACCTCTTCTTAATATCTTCTGCTTCTGTTAGGTCCATACCATTTCTGTCCTTATTTTGTCCTTCTTTACATGAAATGTTCCCTTTGTATCTCTAATTTTCTTGAAGAGATCTCTAGTTTTTCCCTTTCTATTGTTTTCTGTGTTTCTTTGCATTGATCACTGAGGAAGCCTTTCTTATATTTCTGTGCTATTCTTGGAAACTCTGCATTCAGATGGGTATATCTTTCCTTTTCTCTTTTTCTTTTAGCTTCTCTTCTTTTCTCAGCTATTTGTAAGGCCTCCTCAGACAACCATCTTGCCTTTTTGTATTTCTTTTTCTTGGGGATGTTCTTGACCACTGCCTCCTGTACAATGTCATGAACCTCTGTCCATTGTTCTTCAAGCATTCTCTCCATAAGATCTAATCCCATAAATCTATTTGTCACTTCCACTGTATAATCATAAGGGATTTGATTAGGTCATACCTGAATGGTCTAGTGGTATATATGGAGCAAAATGGAGGAGTAGAGGATATGCACTCTTTTCCTGTGAGAACTCCAAAATTGTAGCTCACTGTCCATCGACAGGAGAATGTTGGATCTTACCAAAATAGATATCCCATATCCAAGGTGAAGGAGAAACTCCAGCAAGATGGTAGGAGGGGCAAAATCGTGTTTAGAATCAAACCCCATACCTGTCAAAGACGCTCAGAAGGCTCAGGCAAAACGTTGTGCTCAGCATGACCCAGAGACCCCACAGAGACTGAGCCATACCTGCCTTTGAGTGTTTAAGTGTCTCATGTGGAGGCATAGGTCAGCAGTAGCCTGCCACATGGGCAGAGGATCTGGATGCAGCAGACCCGGGTCACACTGCATGTGGCATAAGCCCTCTTGATAGAGGTTGCCATTAACCCCACCATAGAGCCACTGAGCAGATGACCCACAAACTGCAGAACAATTATACCAAAGAAATTATCATGTTGTTAAGAAAGTTCTAAGACCTACAACAGATTTCCCAACCTGGGGATCTGGCAAGGGACTGAGAATTCCCAGGGAATTTGACCTTGAAGGCCAGTGGGATTTGATTATAGAATTTACACAGGACTGGGGAAACAGACTGTTGGAGAACACAAACAAAACATTGTGCACAACAGGACCCAGGAGAAAGGAACAGTGATCCCACAAGGGACTGACTCAGACTTGCCTGTGAGTGTCCAGGAGTCTCTGGCAGAAGTGTGGGTTGAGAGTGGCCTGTTGAAGGGTCAAAGTGAACTGAATAAAACAGTGGGTGCACAAGTCCTTTTGAAGGAGGTTGCCATTATTTTCATTACCTCTACCACAGTTTGGTCTCAGGTCAAACCACAGAAAGGGAACACAGCCACATGTATCAACAGAATTGGATTAAAGATTTACTGAGCATGGCACCACCCATCAGAACAAGACCCAATTCCCCCCACAGTCAATCTCTCCCATCAGGAAGCTTCCATAAGCCTCATATTCTTATGCATCACAGGGCAGACAGAATAAAAATCACGATCACAGAAAACTAATCAAACTGATCACATGGACCACAGCCTTGTCTAATTCAATGAAAGTATGAGCCATGCCATATAGGGCAACCCAAGACAGATGGGTCATAGTGAAGAGTTCTGACAAAACGTGGTCCACTGGAGAAGGGAATGGCAAACCACTTCAGTATTCTCACCTTGAGAACCCCAAGAACCCCCAGTTCAGTAGGTGCCTAATATACTACTGGAGAAGAGTGGAGAAATAATTTCAGAATGAAAAGATGAACCCAAAGTGAAAACAACACCCAGTTGTGGATGTGACTGGTGATGGAAGTAAAGTCTGATGCTGTAAAGAACAATATTGCCCAGGAACCTAGAATGTTAGGTGTATGAATCAAGGTAAATTAGAAGTGGTCAAACAAGAGATGGCAAGAGTGAACATCAACATTTGAGGAATCAGTGAACTAAAATGGACTGAAATGGGCAAATTTAATTCAGATGACCTTTATATCTACTGCTGTGAGCAAGAATCCCTTAGAAGAACTGGAGTAGCCTTCATAGTCAACAAAAGAGTCTGAAATGCAGTACTTGGGTGCAGTCTCAAAAATGACAGAATGATCTCTGTTCATTTCCAAGGCAAGCCATTCAATATCACAATAATCCAAGTCTATGCCCCAACCAATAATGCTGAAGAAGCTGAAGTTGAATGGTTCTTTGAAGATCTACAAGACCTTCTAAAACTAGCACCCAAAAAAGATATCTTTTTCATCATAGGGGACTGGAATGCAAAAGTAGGAGGTCAATAGACACTGGAGTAACAGGCAAGTTTGACCTTGGAGTACAAAATGAAGCCAGGCAAAGGCTAACAGAGTTTTGCCAAGAGAATTCACTGGTCATAGCAAATACCCTCTTCCAACAACACAAGAAATGACTCAACACAAGGACATCAGATTGTCAACATCAAAATCAGATTGATTATATTCTTTGGAGCCAAAGATGGAGAGACTCTATACAATCAGCAAAAACAAGACAAGGAGCTAACTGTGGTTCAGATCATGAACTCCTTCTTGCCAAACTCAGACTTAAATTGAAGAAAGTAGGGAAAACCACTAGAACATTCAGGTATGTGGGTATCTGTGTATGTCTACACACAAACATATGGGCTTCTCAGGTGACACTAGTCACAAAGAGAATAGCCTGCCAGGCTATTCTTGGAATTCTCCAGGCAAGAATACTGGAGTGGGTTGCCATGCCCTCCTCCAGGGGATCTTGCTGACCCAGGGATGGAATCGGGGTCTTTTACATCTCCTGCATTGGAGAAGCCCATAAAGTGAAAATGAAGTTGCTCAGTTGTGTCTGGCTCTTTGCAACCCCATGGACTGTAGCCTACAAGGCTTCTCCATTCATGGGATTTTCCAGGCAAGAGTGGGTTTCCATTTCCTTCTCCAGAGAGAAGCCCGTAGATATATATATTATATATGTGTGTGTGTATATATATATATATGCTTAGTCACTCAGTCATGTCTGAGTCTTTGCGACCACATGGACTGTAGCCCACCAGGCTCCTCTGTCCCTGGGGATTCTCCAGGTAAGAATACTAGAGTGGGTTGCCATGCCCCCCTCTAGGGGATCTTCCCAACCCAGGAATTGAACCCAGGTCTCCTGCATTCAGGTGGATTCTTTACCTTCTGAGTCACCTGGGAAGCTCAAATTTATCTATCTATATAATATATATATACACATATATGTCTAACATGCTATTCATCCATTTGTCCTTCAGTAAATCTTCCCATTGTCTAAATAATTGGCGATGCATGACATAAAAATAAAATACAGCGTTTGACTTGAAAATCATAAGTAATTTCAAAATTAGTGTTCTTGGATGGAGTAAAAGTAAAGTACATAATATTTTTTGATGTATATATGGAAGAATATATATATTGGACTGCAGGGAGATCAAACCAGTCAATCCTAAAGGAAATCAATCTGAATATTCATTGGAAAGACCGATACTGAAGCTGAAGCTCCAATACTTTGGCTATCTGATACAAAGAGCTGACTCATTGAAAAAGACCCTGATGCTGGGAAAGATTGAGGGCAGGAGGAGAAGGGGATGACAGAGGATGACATGGTTGGATGGTATCACCAACTCAGTGGACATGAGTTTGAGCAAGCTCAAGGAGATGGTAAAGGAAAAGGAAGCCTGGCCTTCTGCAGTCCATGCAGGACTCCTGCAAAGAGCTGGACATGACTGAGCATCTGAACAACAATAACAAGTAGATACTGATTAAATCAACGGATAAGAGAGAAATATAAGGATGTCTCTGGAAGTTTTCTAACTCTTGAAGTGTCCTATCCTCAGTCCCTAAAACTAAATTTTTTAATCTCCTCAGAGAAGTTCTAGAAAATTGTTCTAGAAATGTTCTAGGAAGTTATAGAAAATGTTCATCATGCAAACCACTCCCCTCGTGGACTGCTCCTCCCCACAGAACTGTGTATCACACTGTAACCCATAAGAAACTATAGACCCAGTGTCTAGAACTCATGGATATGTTGAAACTGATTTTTAAAAAAACTATTTTCTCCAAAACGAACACTGAAAAGTTGAGATTTTAGTATTTAAAAAGATGTGGAATCATTTTCCTAACATGCCATATATTAACCTTTTTAACTGCTAAATATGGTATTTGAAATTAGTCACTTTGGGAAACAATTTATAGATTAATTTTTTTTACTTAATCAGAATACTGAGCCTTCATGATAATTGTGAAGACATCATGCTGCTAAGCTAAGTCACTTCAGTTGTGTCCGACTCTGTGTGACCCCATAGATGGCAGCCAACCAGGCTCCCCAGTCCCTGGGATTCTCCAGGTAAGAACACTGGAGTGGGCTGCCATTTCCTCCCCCAATGCATGAAAGTGAAAAGTTAAAATGAAGTTGCTCAGTCGTGTCCGACTCTTTGCGACCCCATGGACTGCAGCCTACCAGGCTCCTCTATCCATGGGATTTTCCAGGCAAGAATACTGGAGTGGGGTGCCATTGCCTTCTCTGGTGAAGACATCATACTTGAGCATAAATTAAGATTTATTCAGAGCAAAATACTTTCACAATCAAAAATCACAAAAACCTTTCCAAAAGTATAATATATATTATATAATATATTTAATATGTTAAATATAATTAATATATTAATTTTATATTAAATATAATCAATATATTTAATATAATTAATATGTTATAATATATTATATATAATATAATATATATATATATTAGTGTGAATGTGTATAAATACACTTGATTTGACATAGGGACCTTTTAGAATAAAAGTTGCCAGGACCTGCACAGGTCTTGGGACAGTCCCAGAAGTCATTTGTTTGATTCATGAGTCTGGGTGGAGGTCACCAACAATTCTGTTTCTTCATGAATGAGCCTTTTGGGACTCTTGCTCTGCCTCTGCTCTCTTGTTCTCTTGCCCCCTTCATTTTGGCCTGGGGAAAGTTCCCCATGACTTTTCTTCCCACTGGCATGGGGCTAGCATGTAGGGCCAAGTCACTTGCTCCTTGTTCTCCTTCCTGCAGAAGGCTATGTTCCATTTGTGTGGAAAGGAGTAGGAAGCTTTGTTTCAAACTCAGACTCACTCCTTCTCTAACCCAGTTTTACTAGCACTGAGGTAAAATCTATGTTTCAATTTCTAACATGCTTCTCTATCTATTTCTCAGTGAGTCTAAATTCCAAAGAGGAAAAGGGATGAATATTTAGGCTCCCTTGGTAGCCTCAATAAATATTTCATTAAATGCTGAATATATCTATAAAATAGCTGGGATGTGATATATCAACTGCCAAGCCACTAGAAGAAAAATAATATGGAACAAAGGAAAGTCAAGTATTCCAACAAAAGATGGAAAAATACACAATAAGAAATCATAGAAACAGGAGACACAAAACAAAATGTCAGGAATAAAGCCAAACAGATCATTAATTACAATAAGTGCAATTGAGTTCAAATATATTTGTATATATGCCCACATGTGTATAGTTTATTAGATCTGCAATAAGAAGTTTAACTGTATTGTAGTGAGAGAAAATTTGTACTTGAAATCACATGAAAGTAAGCAGACAAATCCAAACCAGCTATTAATCATTATCTTCAATACAATTGCAAACCAGGAATTCAAAAGGTTCAATCAACAAGTAACTGCAATGAAAATTTATGGGAAAAAGGTATTATATACTAATTTTTTTTCCTTTAGGAAGGTAGCAATTGCATCTAAAAAGGTCTGGCAAAGAGAAGAAAAACTTAAAACTAGAGACTTATTTTACTATAACTTCCCTAATATCAACCAACCTGTGCTGGTAAATATCAATCAGGGAATAAATCTGGAGAACCATCACAGGCTTTCAGTTCAAAGAAATTGTGGTTACCAGGTCCTCAGAACTTAACACCAATTTCCCTAACATGCTATATAAAGCTATTTTGATATGTGTAACCTTTGTTGTTTTTTAGTCACTAAGTTGTGTCTGATTCTTTGCTACCCCATGGGTTACAGCATGCTAGGCTCCTCTGTCCTCCAATATCCCACAGAGTTTGCTCAAATTCATGTCCACTGAGTTGATGTTGCTATGTAACCATCTCATCCTCTGCCACTCCCTAATCTAATATCAGTCGTTTGCCATATGAAGTGCATGGCATAGTGGAAGTCAAGGGATTTCAGAAACATCCTGGTTCTATCATACAATTCCAATATGTGACCTTGGGTAAATTATTTAGTTTCCTGAGCCTCAGTTTCTACACTTCTAAGTGGGTTTAATAACAACTTTCCTTAAGCAGGAACAGTTTTTCCTAAAAGGTTTCATGGAAATTAAATGTGAGGGCTTCCCAGGTGGCACTAATGGTAAAGAACCCACCTGCCAGTGCAGGAGAGGTAAGAGAGATGGGTTTAATTCTTGAGTCGGGAAGATCCCCTGGAGGAAGGCATGGCAACCTACTCTAGTATTCTTCCCTGGAGAGTCCCATTGACAGAAGAGCCTGGCAGGCTACAGTTCACAGGGTCGCACTGAGTCAGACACAACTGAAGCGACTTAGCACACGCATGCAATGTGTATGAATCAGGTAAGACAATACAGACAATACTGAATGCAGTATACTCATGAGTGTACTGCACTCATTTGTTAGCGTTAACAAAGTGCCACAAAATGGGGGACTTAAGTAAGAGACATTTATTGTCTAACAGTTGGAGATCAAACCAGTCAATCCTAAAGTAAATCAACTCTGCATATTCATTGGAATATCCATTCACTGGAAGGACTGATTCTGAAGCTGAAGCTCAGAATACTTTGGCCACCTGATGCGAAGAGCTGACTCATTGGAAAAGATCCTGGTGGTGGGAAAGATTGAAGGCAAAAGGAGGAGGCTAGGGGCAGAGGGTGAGATGGTTGGATAGCATCACTGACTCAATGGATATGAATTTGAGCAGACTCTGGGAGACAGTGAAGGACAGGGAAGCCTGGTGTTTTGCAATCCATGGGGTGACAAAGAATCAGACAGAACTCAGCAACTGAAGAACAATAGTTCTGGAAGCTAGGCATCTAAGTTTAAGGTGTCAGCAGAATTGGTTCCCTCTGAGGGCTATGAGGAAGAATGCTCCAAACCTTTATTCTTGGCTTGCTATTTTCTTTGTATCTTCCCTCTGTGCATATTTCTGCTTGCAAATTTCTCCTTTTTATAAAGATATCAGTCATATTGGATGATGGCATTGCTGCTGCTGCTGCTAAGTCACTTCAGTCGTGTCTGACTCTGTGCGACCCCATAGACGGCAGCCCACCAGGCTTCCCCATCCCTGGGATTCTCCAGGCAAGAACATTGGAGTGGGTTGCCATTTCCTTCTCCGATGCATGAAAGTGAAATAGCTCAGTTGTGTCCTACCCTCAGCGACCCCATGGACTGCAGCCTTTCAGGCTCTTCCACCCATGGGATTTTCTAGGCAAAATTACTGGAGTGGGGTGCCATTGCCTTCTCCAAATGATGGCATTGTTTTACCCTAATTATCTCCATAAAGTCCCTTTCTTAAAATAAGGTCACATTCTGAGGTACTGAGGCTTAACACTTCAATATGAATTTTGAAGAGACATAATTCAACTCATAACAAGTACCTTCTATTATTATTTTCTCCAAATGTTCCCAAGAAATGGAGGAAATTATTGTTTTAAGTCAAAAGAGGCCATGGTATGAGAAAAGAATAGGGGATCTGATCTTCCTTTATTAATGATTTCACGCTACTGAGTAGTCTATAACCTGTTCTGATTAAATTATAATTGTTTCCAGAAAAAAATGTTGGAGATGTGAGACTTCTGCATATGCAGAGCAATTTCCTCCCCTAACTTGTTCACCATCTCCCCTTCTGTCCACAAAACACTCTGCTTGGGATACCACAAAACCGAGGAAGGCCACTGTAGATGAGAGTCCCTGCCTAGTACAGAAACAGGCCATTTCTCTTGAGTCATCTTGGTAAAGGCTGGCCTTAATTCTATTTGTATATGGCTCAACCTCAAACACCAGCTATAGATGAGTACTTTAATTTAGGTTGCTAAGTGGCATTTGTGGTCATCCTCCCCAGGAGAAACCTGAAACGGCAGTTTCTGGCAAATAGACAACTATGAATGTTTCTTGACTTACAAAGTTTTCCTTAGCAAGAGTGAATGAGTTCTCTCATAGGAGAAAGTCAATTAAAAAATATGGGCTATATTAATATATGAAGAAGACTAAAGATATATATCAAACCATTTGTTTAGGAATATGTCTTTCCATTGGGGCAACCTCTCAGCCACAAAATCACAGATAATTAAAATGTTGTTCCTTGCACAAAGTATGCATCCTCTGTGAGAAAAACAACGGCAAGCCCTCATGCTATGGATGATAAACTCTCTCCTTCTCTAAAAAGGAGCTGAGAAATCCAGGGCAAAAATTTCACATTCATGCAATGAATTCAGACAGACTTAAATTTCAGATCTGCCCTGGTGGCCAACATATGAGCTGTCTGTATTTAGGGTAAAGTCATTTTTTTTCCTTCTTTTTTTTGGCAAGAATACTGACTGTAGGATTATTTGCCTTGCATATTTTTAATATCTGAACCAACTTATACAGAATGTTTTTAAACAGATATGTATTTATCTTCAAAGACTAAAGCATTCACTTGGCCGGATAAAACGGTAGTGGATCACTTAATTCTCAATCCCTACCGGTTGTTAGTAAAGATTATGAAAATTTTCTTTATCCTGTTTTCACTTGGTTGGTAAAATAAGGAAATGTATGGAGACTTCTCCCTAAATGGGACCTCTCAGTATGAATGCCCTTGCAATCTAGCTTACTGCACAGACACTGAACTACAAAAGCGATTTCCCCGTAAAATGTACCTCTTACCTATTATATAGATACAAGGAGAAATTTTCTGGAAAGAATACAGACAGGATTCACAGAGGCTCAGGTCTGAAAATAACACCATAATTTATCAGTTGTACCCTGGGTCAACTTGCTTAACCTGTCTAAACCTGTTTCCTCATTCTAAAATGGTGTTTGGAGGGATAGAAATGACTATGAATCCTCAAGAACCAACGCTGTACTGAAAAGAAGAGAAAATGCTACCCCTAAGGAAAGATAGCTAGAGGTAGGTAAACTGGGAACTCTGCAGCTCAAAGGGGAATTTTGTGCAGAGGCCAAATGGGTGGGCCTTGGAGCAAGAAGGAAGGAAACTCTCATTTACTGGCACCGCTGTCTCCTAGAGATCATGACAGACCCACTCCTGTAACAGCTCCCACTTGATTCTTACATTAACCTTAGGACAGGATATCATCATCTCCATCACACAGAGGCTAAGTGAAGTTAAGTAAATTACCCAAAGCCACAGCACTTATAAGATGTGGAGCCAGGAATTAAAATTGTCTGTCTGATTCCAAAACCCATTATTTTCCATAACACCAAACTGTATTAAATAAGAATATCAATAATCATAATAACAATCTTGTCCCTGCAGAGTCCAAAAGGAAGTTGGACCTCTGTCCCTGGGTCAGCCTTCTGAGCACCGGCCCTGCCCTCTCCCCGGTGTCCACCCTGCTGTCTGTTGTTGCTGCTTACTGCCAGATGTTCCTAACACTATGTCTCTTCCTCTCCCCAGCTTGACCTTTGGCCTCCTCACACTTCTTCCCAGAGTTTCAATTTTGCCTTCGCAGTTCTATCATTTCTGTTTGGCTGCCAACCAAGTCCTGATTCTGAGAAGTTATCTCTAGGAAAAAAAAAAAAAAAAGTGAAAAAAAAGACTTTGAACAGAGCAACAGTTCTTTATTCCATTCACCACATTCTCCTTAAAACCAGTTCCTTCAGGCAACCTTGCATGAGCACTCAAACCAGATTAGGGGCCTCCATTCAATTCCCCAAATCCTCTCTGCTTATTCCTGTCACAGCAGTAAGCAAGCTCTGTTAGATCCAGCTAGTTAAAGTGCCTGTAAACCCCACCAGAGTGTGAGCTCTTGGGGGATAGTATGTACCTTACTCATCATCATTTCTCTAGCACTTCCTAAGGCACTTCACACATAGTGAGTCCTCAATCAATACTTGTTGAGTAGACTTGAATGAGTCAGTGGACAGTCGGACAATTAAGCTCAAAAAACACTGTAATTATACATTATGCCTTATTCCCACAGATCCTTGATGTGCTGACAAATGAAATTATTTTAAAATGGCTTTTGGTGATTATGTTTTAAATGGTTGAAAGGTAATAATCTCAATGGGAAGAGTATTTTGTGAATGTCAACAATCAAGAAGTTAGAAAGCTGAGTTCAAATTTTTCATCCGAAATTTATAACTTTCTGACTTTTGTGCCATGAAGCAAAAAAGAGTCTGGTTTGACTATGATAATGTCCTCATTTGAATAAATGTCCAATTTGTTGTCATCTGGTTTCCTTCCTTCTTTCTATATCTTAAAGCTTTTTATCACTGCTTATATTAGATATTCTCAAAGTAATAGATACAACATTATCCAAAGTATATTCAAACTTATCTGAACCTTTTGGGGCTAGAAATTAGGTGGGAACTGTTTTCTTCATGAGATTTCTAGTGCTTTTTGGCTTTGAAAGGCTGGAAATGCAACAAGAATAGCTTTTCTTGTGGTATTTTGGTTTCTACTCCCAACCAAAATCAGGAAGTGCAGAGATGCACAAAAAATTAAAATAAAGGGGAAAAAGTTAACTCAACTTCTTGAACCTCAAACAAGATTCAGGTTCAATTTCAGTTTAAGGCAAAGGTTCAACTAAGATCTTGTTTTATCCAAACCACTTGGTCTTTCCATTGAAATAACTGGTAGACTCACATATGGAATTCTTTTCTAATGTAAGAACAGAGGCAATTGTTGGTATGTAGAATCACTATGTCAATAGAATGCTCTCTGATATTGTCATTGTGATGCTAGATTTCCCCAGGACAGTGACTATAGGAAAGTAGAATGCCTTAAAAGTGCAACTTTTGCTTCTCAGAACTCATCTTTTCTTAATATAATATTTTATAGAATACAACTCCTGAAAGATAAGCTTTGTCTGGGCTGAGTTTTTACTTCTTTCTTTTGGGAACATTAAGATGAAAGAAAAGTTACTCTCTTAAAACTTCCATTTAGAACCAAAAGTTGGCTTCTGCATTGTTCTGATTGGTTAGTGAGTCAACAAGTGCCACTGAAAATTTTTGCATAGATAGTTAAAGGAGAGTGCATGAGAGATAGAAAAAAAAAAAAACAATTAAACCATTAAGATAGTGAATGTTCAATTCCTTGAAATTGTATTTTCTTCTTTAAGACTCTAAAGTTTCAGAGAGAACCAAATTTATCCCTGTACAGCCAAGAACAGTAGGGATTTACGAATGGTAGAAAAACCAAGTTTGCTATAAACTGTGAGTGGGTAAAAACAGGATTCAAATACTCAGGGATAATTGGTATCCCAAGAAGAATCTTCAGGTCAGATTTATTAGCTGTTCTATTACTTGAGAACAACTTGACTACAGGAACCTATTTGCCTGATAAATGCCAAAGGAAATAAGTGGGGCTATTTTTTCTCTTAGCCTGTGTCTACATGAAAAAAAAGTTGGCCAAATAACAAGCCAAGTTAGTCAATTCACTTGAAGAGTGTCCATCAAACCAGTTGCCTAGCCCTGAAATAGGCAACTAGCTCATTTTTCAACTAGTTGCAATCATGTCACGTAGATACTAGCACAATCAAACGTCTACAAAGAATGAAATTTGAATAGGAAGCAAACATTTGACATTTTAATCTTAATTGAATTTCCATACCCTTGCAAAAGGATGCTAGTAAGAATGGTTTGCCTCATTGGTTGGTATCCAACAAACATTCAGAGCCTGTCAGTACAAATGCCTACAGAGCTTAGTTAGTTTTTACATTTCTGATAGCTTGACCTCAAATATGTAAGTGGCAGGTGCCTAAAGTATGTTTGGGTATGAATATTTTTTTATATCTTTGAATAAGAGATCATTGATACGTTATTTTGTATAATAGACTAAAAATTTATTTGAAATACTGTTTTTCAGGGCAAGATTCAGAGCTATTTGGATAGATAACAGAAGTTGCTTTATTAAAAATCACCATTTTCAGGGATTTGCAGATAAAAGTTTTAGTGATGCTTTGAGAGTTATTGTATGGTTTAATGTTGAGAATATTTCAACAATCTTTGAAGTGCTATAAAAATATAAGGTAGATTTTTGGCATCTATCTTCTCCTATTTGAATATATTATAATAATTTACTAAATAAAGTTTGAGAAAACCCCACAGCAGTACCAGATTTAAAAACAAGAAGTAGCATAATTTTCTGAGGGAAAATGTTGGCACTGGTAGACAATAAGGCTCATCCAGTTGTCTTGAAATATCACAAAAAGATAAAGGCCTGTGTTCTGTTCTAAGGTTGAAACATATGGTATCTCTATTCCAGACCTAATGCAAAGGGAGTGCCAGATAAACACAGAAAGTTCCTAAGGACATCTAAGTAGTGAGCAAATACTCTTCATTTCTTGATGAGTCTAGTCCATTCTATACAGTTACGCCTTTGAACCAACTTTAAACTTCGTTGAAACTGTGTAGAAATTGAAAGTAGACCTTTTGTAGAACTGACTTAAGTGCCAGGTTAAAAAGAAGCCAGACTTTTCAAGGAAAGTGGATTTCCCTTGTGTGTTCTGGCTTACAAAGTCTGTCTCTTTCATTTGAGGAATAAAACTGTCGCACCTTCTAAACAGTCAAATAAGCCAAACTCAACAATCAAAGTTTTGTTTTTCTGTGAATGACCTTGACCAGTCCCTTGAGAAAGTGAGTTGGGTGGGGAATATAAATGTATAATGAAGGAGTAAAAATATTGGCTCTTATTATTACAGTGAGCATTTCATCTGTCCATGATCTGCCTCTATTATTAAAAAAAAATTATTCAAAATACAAAGCACTGGCTGGAGTAACAGAATCTTAGATGTCTCCTTATTCAGAATGGAAAATAGATAAGAAGCAACCAGAGAAATTTTCCTATCCATGTCTATCTCAAAACAACCAGAGATAGCCCCTTAGAGGTAAAGACCATTTGAGTCTCTTAAATAATAAACTTCACAGGGGACCCAGAAACAACATCACCAAATTACATTGATGACTTTATGATACTGATATTTTCCTACTTAGAAAAAAGTAAATCTAAAGTTTCAGTCCTCAAAAATCTTCAACAGAGTACCTACTTCTTGTGCTTTACATTGTAACTGCTATAAATCATCTTGCCATCCATTTGTATACATGAAAAGTGAAAGTGTTAGTTGCTTAATGTCTGACTTTTTAGACCCCATGGACTGTAGCCTACCAGGCTCCTCTGTTAACGGAATTCTCCAGGCAAGAATACTGTATTGGGTAATCATTCCTTTCTCCAGGGGATCTTCCTAACCCAGGGATTGAATCCAGGTCTCCTACATTGCAGGCAGATTTTTTACCATCTGAGCCACCAGAGAAGCCCTATTTATATACATATGTATAAATACACATAAGTATGTTTTTTGTATATGTATTTGTTGTCATAATAGATCCATCAGTTCAGTTCAGTTCAGTTCAGTCGCTCAGTCATGTCCGACTCTTTGCGACCCCATGAATTGCAGCACAACAGGCCTCCCTGCCCATCACCAACTCCCGGAGTTCACTCAAACTCACCTCCATCGAGTCGGTGATGCCATCCAGCCATCTCATCCTCTGTCATCCCCTTCTTCTCCTGCTCCCAATCCCTCCCAGCATCAGAGTCTTTTCCAATGAGTCAGCTCTTTGCATGAGGTGGCCAAAGTACTGGAGTTTCAGCTTTAGCATCATCCCTTCCAAAGAACACCCAGGACTGATCTCCTTTAGAATGTGTGGCAGTCTCTAAATAATTGCCTGCCTTTACCAGGAAGATAGCAAAGTTTAAGAAGTTAATAAAGACATAAATATAATAATTATATAAAACCAAATAAATCATCACAATTTAAAATAAAGAATATTCTAATATTTAGTTTATCCCCCTTTATGTGAAATCAACATATCTTCATTTGGAAATATTGGAGTGAAAAGAAACAAATGATGACCTTTATTTTGTTATTGATGTTAATAACTGTGTCCTACTGCCTCACAGCTATTTCATGGTATTTAGAAGAATACAGAGAAGGAAATATTTTCTAAGAGTCTGTGTTGAAAGGATGTAATGGAGTTTAATATAGTTTTGGAAGCTCAATTCCACTTACTTTGTCTGGTGTGTATATGTGCATAAGATCAGGTTAACTTTTCATTGTTTAGACAAAGAGTGAAATACAGCTAAAAGAGGAGGTGAGGATAGAGGGAAGGAATGAGCAGAGTTGGTGGAGTCAGGAGAGATAACTAAGACAACCTGGGATAAGGATAGAACAAATGGTTGATTTGCAGAGGCAACCCTTATGTCCTATGAACAGAATCATTTCCAAAGAATTCATTCAATCCATCTCTCATTGATGACTTTTTCCCTGATGACCTATGTGCCTTGTATGGGTCTCTCTTTCAAAATGTATCATATACCATGTTACCTCCATAGGGGCTGTCTGGCTTATCATAACCATGAGCATCTCAAAAACTACATCAATTAAATATTTGTGTTCACCTCACTGTCCTTCACTGTGCATAAGTCCAATAAACCAAGAAACATTTTTAAAGAAAGTTATGATTTAAAGGTAATGTAATTTTATTCTTTTTATTATTTTTTAATTGCTTTATAATATTGTGTTGGTTTCTGCCATACATCAGTATGAATCAACCATAAGCATACATATTTCCCCTCCCTCTTGAGACTTCCTCTCACTCCATCCCACCACTCTAGGTTGTCACAGTGTACCAAGTTTGAGCTCTCTGTATCATGAAAAGAAAAATAATAAAGCTGATGTGACTTTCAATAAAAGTGTAGCTCAGTAGAACCCCTTCTCAAGTGCTAAGACTGCATCATATTTCCACTTTGATAAACCAGTGTGTTCTATGGAACACAAACCAAAAACATATTTGGTGAATTCAAATTTATTTGTTACAGAAAAGCTGTTCTCAAAGTAGATTTGGGTCTTCTGAAGGTCTACAAGGTTAAAAACTATTTTCATGATGATGTTAAGACATGATTTGCCTTTTCATCAGATTGACATTTGCAAAAAAATGCCATGTTGCAAGTTCAGTTCAGTTCAGTCACTCAGTCATGTCCAACTCTTTGTGACCCCATGGATTGCAGCATGCCAGGCTTCCTGTGCATCACCAATTCCCAGAGCTTGCTCAAACTCATGTCCATCAAGTCAGTGATGCCATCCAACCATTTCATCTTCTGTCATCCCCTTTCCCTCCCACCTGGATCTTTCCCAGCATCAGGGTCTTTTCCAATGATTCATTTATTCACAACAGATGGCCAAGGAATTGGAACTTCGGCCTCAGTGTCTGTCCTTCCAATAAATATTCAGGACTGATTTCCTTTAGGATTGACTGGTTGGATTTCCTTGCAGTCCAAGGGACTCTCAAGAGTCTTCTCCAACACAACAGTTCAAAAGCATCAATTCTTCCGCGCTCAGCTTTATGGTCCAACTCTTGCAGTTTGCTCAAACTCATGTCCATTGAGTCAGTAGTGTTATCCAACTATCTCATACTTTTTGCCCCCTTCTTCTCCTACCCTCAATCTTTCCCAGCATTAGTGTCTTTTCCAATGAGCTGGCTCTTCGCATCAGGTGGCCAAAGTATTAGAGTTTCAGCATGAGTCCTTCCAACGAATATTCAGGTTTAATTTCCTTTAGGATTGACATATAGATATATAGATATATAGAAATAAGAAAGTTACTTAAAAGAAAAGCTTTTCTGTGAAATATATGATGAACTGAATAGGTAGCTCTTTTTCATAGAACACCATTTTTTCCCGAAAGACCAGCTTACAGCCAAACTGTGAGTTTGTTATTCACATTTGGGCATTTGGTTGACAATCTCTCAAAAATGAAAAACAAGTGAGCCTATCACAACAAGGAAAACAATAGATAGTTTAGTTGCCAGCAAAGGTTTCTTCACCACTGGTAATTGAACAGCATTCTTCTACTTGACTTTTCTGATGAAATTGGTGAAATTATTAACCAGTGTGGTTTTTTTACATTATCTAATAAAATCTGTCACGTCTGGAAAATCTGTTTAACTCAATAAACCAATCTTACGCAAATGACTACAAATGATAAACAAAAATCATGAATTTTTTAAAAAGCACAAGATTGAGCAATTGATTTTAATATGATAGTGAAGGAGGATTTCATTGATATGATTTCAGATTTCACATTGTGTTAACCTTTAAGAAACTATTCCTTGTCAAATCTTGGTATAGTATCAAAGAATGTCCATATATATTTGAGACATTTGTAAAAGACTCCAACTTTCCCAACTCAATGTAATTCAACCAAACAAACCAGCAAATTGAGAATCATTGTCTAAAATTCATTGGTAGTAATATAATAATCAAATGTAATTACCTGTCAGATTCTGATTAGCACATAATTGTCAACTTAAGATCTTATAGTAAATGTTTTGAATCATCTAATCACATGATACAAGAAACTATCTTCAAATAAAAGTAATGAGGTATTCTAGAAAAGAATCCCTCCTTAATTCTTCACTCTCAGAAAAATGGGATTAGAGATACTTCTCTGCTTTTTGTCATTTCATACATTTTGCAAAGTTTTTAACTGTCAACCCTCATTTGAAAATTAGAAAGGCTTAAGTTATTGACTTTCAGAATACCAATCTCCCTATTATAAATAATGGGATTACTTTCGATCATCTCATTTCTTCCCTTCCTTTCTTCATTCCAAAACTATTTATTGAGCAACTAGCCTCAATAGAGAAATGTAAAAATTAGTAAAGTCAGAAACCACAGGATTGCAAGAACTATATAATGGTTAGCAAAGAATACATATGAAGACGAGTAAGAGATGGTCTTTAAGTTTGAAACTTTTCAGGGCAAAAATGAATATAAATTCATTTTACCACTGTGTTCAAGCTTTTCAAAATCACTAACAGGCTGGCACAAACCCCTTCTCTGTACTTCACTTGGCACTTGGTCACCTCTACTGGTTTCTGCATGAGTAACATGCAGAAGGAAGTAAAGTGTCTACTATGATCGTGAAGAGGAAAATATATGTGTCCCATTTCCATACCTCAAATTTGTACTATTTTAAATCAATATGTATTATTATTGATTTTAATTAAAACAAGGGACAAGCTAAGTTGTTGTCAAACACCCATACATACATGTATCTAAAAACCAAAAAGTCATAGTGCATCTCAGCTGTACTGTGTTTCACATGGCACCAGTAACAAACAGTAGTGGAAAGCATTTTCAAAGACCCCAGATTCTTTTAAGGACTCCAAGTCTAATTACAAGCAAGTTGAACATCCTAGAAATATTTATAGAAATTCACTTAAGACATAATTTCCAGCTAATTATGGAATAATTAAACAGGGCCTTTGTTTCTGTACCTGGAAAATTAACACACTAACTACTGTATACAGGTGAGCAATGGGATGTGTGTTGGAATGGAGAAAGTGCTCCTTTGGCATTTCTCCTTTCATTTTTTCCAAAAGATTACTCATGGCCGAGGAGTCATCTTTCTCTGTTATAGCAGGCTCCTCTACCTAATCTGCATGATGCTCCCTTCTCATCTACTTCTCCCTGAGATTTTCAATCCCACCAAACCCACAGGGAAGCTTTCTGCCTAGCTTCAGAATCCCTGGCTGCTGCTATTACCACCAAGGAATGTTGTTATTCACCATAATCCAGGAACAGCAGTTGAATCCCCAAAGCAAACACACGGGAAGAGGAAGAGTCAGTCATCTATGAGCAAGAGGCCATTGTGACTCCCAGGAATCACCAATAGTATGAATCAATCATCAATAAAGGGAGAGAAGTTGGTGGGATTCATCTTGGATTCTTGACTGAAATATGATTCAGTATCTGGTAATCCTCTCTCTGAAGATAACTTACTTGATTAATAGCCTTTTAGGGAAAGTAACTTGGAATGGAAATGGAAGCTTGGTTCTGTCATTGGTCACAGGTAAGTTATTCCTCTTTTTCAGTGAAAGTAGGGTAAGATGGTAGATTCTTAGAATGGTTATTTATTCTGAGATGAAATCAAATCTCAGCTACATGAGCTTGGGAAATATATTTAACCTCTCTGAATTTCAATGTCCTCATCTATAATATGAGAATTAAGATATCTCCTTCAGAATTGCTGTGAGGATTGAATGAGTAAATGAGCATTAATCCCTCTTGATAAGGTTAGTTCCTTTTCCTTTCTTTTTGGGTTTTAGTTCCCTGCTATAACACTCCATAAGCACATCTTTCTGTCATATCTGACAGACAGCCCTGCTGTTGTAAGAATACAATGATATTTGTTAAATGTTTATTTTTTTATTTGCCTCTGCCAGGTCTTAGTTGCAGCAAGCAGTATCTTTGATCTTTGTTGCAGTGTGTGGGATCTTTAGTTGTGGCATGTGGGATCTAGTTCCCTGACCAGGGATTGAACCTGGGCCCCCTGCTTCTGAAGCAAGGAGTCTTAGCCACTGGACCACCAGGGAAGTCAAATAAGATTAATAATGATTTAAATAATTCACCCCACAAGTGTGCCTGTGTTTTTAATAGAAGGAATCATCTCATTCAGTTCAATTTAATTTGATGAATAGTGATTGAAGATATACCAGGGATAAGGTACAGAACTTGAGCTCAATGAGAAAAACACAGTGCTTGTTCTTTAGAAACAGACAAGAGAGTATAGAGATGCCCAGCATGTATGTCAACCACGGTGATATGTGATGGGATAAGGAAGTGCTTCTAGATATGTGCGCATGGCCTAGCAGATGTCTTAGGTGTGTATCTTCACACAACTCTTGAATGGTGAGCCCCTTAGGAGAATTTCCATATGCCATGAAACCACAGAGAGAGAGGACATTTGGTGATTTCATGAAACACTTCAGAGCTGGTAATGTAGTAGAGTCCTACCACTTCCCAACTCATTGGTAGAATGTGTGGCAAGCCTGATTTAGAGTGTTAATACACATCAATGTAGTGATGTAGACCTTTATCCTCTCCTGAAATCAAAATAGTTTGTCTCACATTGAATTTAGAAAAAAAATGGTAAATCTATATTGCTCCATAAACAGTACAGCACAAAGTCTGTTGCAATTCTGTGCAATTTTCTGTAATCATATATACTTAAGTGAAATTTACATTATCCTTATGAGCTGTGCTATGGAAATGATTCTTTTAGCCTACAGCTATTAGAACCACCCTGGTGCCAGGACCAAATTGTCAGCACCAGGGGAAGCAATTTCATCAGGTTTCTTTTTACATAGACACAGGGCTCCTCTTAGTGCTTAAGCCTCCTATTTTGTTTTTGTTTTTTTTTCCCCCCCTGGACTCATGAAGTTTGCCTCTTTGGGTAGAAATGAAAACAATTTCAAGAATGAAAAGTTTCAGCTTGTAGCTAAAAATATCTCCAATCATCAGCAGGGGAGGCAATTCCTCCGACACTTGCAACAAAGATGACCTCTTAGACAGAGGTCTAAGAGGTGTACAGCAGGAGATGTCTACTCATGAGCTCCTTTTACATGGGCTCAAAAATAAACAGCCCGTTCTCCTGGCTGGCCTCCCCACTTGAGTGGAGGCAGGGAAGGTTCTGTACAAGGAAATCTTTTCTCTTTAAACTAGGGGCCAATCCTAACCAAGTCAATTGACGCATCTGATATATGTTAGACATTAATAGCTTTTAGTTGCAGGTGCCCTAGTGGACCAGTTTAGTGTCTTTCAGCCCTGAGGACTCAGCACATTGAGAGTATTCATATTATAAAAGTGAATCAGTGCACTATGCAGTTTCTAAAAAATAAAATCAAAGATCTTTTCCACACAAGCCTCTACCTTGAATATACATCTCTCGCAAGGTCATAGGAATACATTACCATATTATAAGGGACCAAGTAAGCAAAAATTAGGAAAATGAATGCCAAGTTCAGGAAAAGTCATACTTAAAATTCCCTCCTATCTTTAAAGCTGACAGTGAAACTTATATAGCTGAATTCACACTCTGAAAAATTGAAACCACATGGTATCCTTAACCCAGGTACCATTAGTTATGAGAAGGAAACATGCCAAATTTGCTTTTTTAAGTAGAGAGGTTGAGGCAAAATATCATAAAGAGCTGATAAAAAAAATTGGAATAACAATGTAGGGTTCTCTGTTCTTCATCTCCTTACATTGGTAGCTTAATCACCTAGTCAGAATAGAGTTATCAGTTCAGTTCAGTTCAGTCACTCAGTCGTGTCCGACTCTTTGCGACCCCATGAATCACAGCACACCAGGCCTCCCTGTCCATCACCAACTCCCGGAGTTCACTCAGACTCACGTCCATCGAGTCAGTGATGCCATCCAGCCATCTCATCCTCTGTCGTCCCCTTCTCCTCCTGCCCCCAATCCCTCCCAGCATCAGAGTCTTTTCCAATGAGTCAACTCTCCGCATGAGGTGGCCAAAGTACTGGAGTTTCAGCTTCAGCATCATTCCCTCCAAAGAAATCCCAGGGCTGATCTCCTTCAGAATGGACTGGTTGGATCTCCTTGCAGTCCAAGGGACTCTCAAGAGTCTTCTCCAACACCACAGTTCAAATAGAGGACACGAAATTTTAAAACTATATGCAGGTCAGGAAGCAATAGTTAGAACTGGACATGGAACAACAGACTGGTTCTGAATAGGGAAAGAAGCATGTCAAAGCTGAATATTGTCACCATGCTTATTTAACTTATATGCAGAGTACATCATGAGAAACGTTGGTCTCAATGAAGCACAGCTGGAATCAAGATTGCCAGAAGAAATATCAGTAACCTCAGATATACAGATAACACCACCCTTGTGCCAGAAAGCAAAGGACTAAAGAGCCTCTTGATGAAAGTGAAAGAGGACAGTGAAAAAGTTGGCTTAAAAATCAGCATTCAGAAAACTAAGATCATGGTATCCAGTCCCATCACTTGATGACAAATAGATGGGGAAACAGTGACAGACTTTATTTTTTATATTTTTGGCTCTAAAATCACTGCAGATAGTGATTGCAGCCATAAAACTAAAATACGCTTACTGCTTGGAAGGAAAGTTATGACTGACCTAGACAGCATATTAAAAAAGCAGAGACATTACTTTGCCAACAAAGGTCCATCTAGTCAAAGCTATGGCTTTTCCAGTAGTCATGTATGGATGTGAGAGTTGGACTATAAAGAAAGCTGAGCACTGAAGAATTGATGCTTTTGAATGTGGTGTTGGAGAAGACTCTTGAGAGTCCCTTGGACTGCAAGGAGATCCAACCAGTCCATCCTAAAGGAGATCAGTCCTGAATATACATTGAAATGACTGATGTTGAATCTGAAACTCCAATACTGTTTGGCCACCTGATGCAAAGAACTGACTCATTTGAAAAGACCATGCTGAGAAAGACTGAAGACAGGAGGAGAAGGGGATGACAGAGGATAAAATGGTTGGATGGCATCGCTGATTCAATGGACATGAGTTTAAGTAGGCTCTGGGAGTTGGTTATGGACAGGGAGGCCTGGCATACTGCAGTCCATGGGATCACAAAGAGTCGGATATGACTGAGTGACTGAACTGAACTGAACTAAATTTAGGGGTGCAAAACTTTATTTTTTTAACAAATCAGTACAATATCTACTTTGAATCCCCATTGTACCTGGTGTTAGGAAATACAGTCTTGATCAATTGCAGGCAAGTAGAGTAATATAAGCTTTATTGCTGTAAATTCAGAATTACCCTTATGATTTCATCTCCCAACTCATTTCATCACTCAGATGATGGCACCTGAGTTCCATGGTGTACTCCAGGTTGTGTCAAAAGAATGTGGGTGGGACAGCAGAGTTGTGTCATCTGCTGAGATGCACATTATTGATTCTAGTACATCCCTACTGTTCTTCCTCCATTTTTGCATCCATTGAGATGTCTGAATTCCCAGCTGCTGAGATATTCCCTTATCCTCACCATGAGACCCTCTAGGTCTTTCCATTTTCAGTACCACATTTGACCATTTACCATAGTAAAATATTTGGCTATTACCATGGTAAATGAGGCATCTCAGGGACTCAGAGAATGCCTAATGTGTATCTTTCTTAGACACATTCCTGTCCCTCCCATACCACAATAGAGCAGAGAACTTGGGAGCTTGCCCACTCTCCACTCCCAGAGATGACATTGGAAACAGGGTAGGATATAACAGGGTGAAGTTCTGGCTGAGAGCTGCTTAAGAAGTTTATTATCTTTATTCCTATCCAGTTCTTCTTCCCCTTAATAAAGCTGAAGAATCTCATTGAGGAGTTGGGAAAAGGGATGATAACTAGTTTGTTCTTGTCAAACACATATTCTTAGATATTTTAATTAATACTTCATATCACTGCCATACCATAGGTGTAAAGTCATTAATAAAAATCAAATACTTTACTATGCTCCCTTTCCTCAAAGAACTAATGTCATAAAACACTACGGAAAAGTAAGGAGACAAGATAAGGACACCGACTGGAAATGATGAATTTAAGAATTCATTGACTATTATTTTTATTTGAAAAACCTCCTCTATACTGTCCCAGTTTTTCTCTTTTTTTCTCCTCTATTCTCCATTCCTTCTTTTCTTTTTGAGCAAATGGTATTACAAATAGGCACTGTATTTGTACAGTGACTGGCCTGATTGCCTTTCCATCATCTCACAACTCTTGACTTATCTGAGTTTTTTCATGATTGCTCATCACAAACTGTCCCTCTGTCCCCTCTATTCTGAGTATTGTTCTCATTTGCTCTTCTGGTATTTCATTTTCCCTTTATAAAGATCATAATATTTATTAGACACTAAGGATGGCATCACCGACTCAATGGACATGAGTTTGAGTCTGGCAGCTGGTGATGGACAGGAAAGCCTGGCATACTGCAGTCCATGGGGCCTTAAAGAGGTAGACATGACTGAGCAACGGAACTGAACTGAACTGAAGGGATAAACGAATGATTTCTGGTCATGGTCAGGCACCCTGAGCTTGAGTGATCCAGTATCTTAGACATATCTCTAACCTTTTCGTGGAATACTACTGAACCTCAGCAAATCAATTAGGAATATTTGATCTGGTCAAATCTCCATTAACCATCAAAATCTTATTCCTCTTCCAAGTCATCCATGAAGCACTTATCAACTATTGTAGCCTATTATGATCTCTTAAGAAGCACTTCAAGGATCCTCTGTGCCACTCATTTTAACTGTTCATCCTAAATCTAACATGATTATCTTTTTGTTTTGAGTGTGTTAATGCCAAACATATTTTAAGATACTTGAGGATAAAGGTGCCATGTTTTCTGGAACTAGAACAACTTCTAAAATTCAAGGCTTGAAAAGTTACAAAAGATCAAAAATTATGAAGAAAAATATTGCATAATGAAAAGAATATGGGCAGAGTGATCAGAATTCAAACCCTTCTTTCATCACTTGTTGGCTGGATAAATTTTAGAAAGTCAAATTGTGAATGCTGTGAGGATCAGATAAAATGACAACATCTAGTAAACTCTCAAAAGCAATCAACTGAATAAGTAAATGAAGAGATTTCAGGAATAGGATGTGACAGATGATAAGGAATGTGTCAGATGAGAAAAGAAGGAAGAGTTTGAAAGACATAGAATAGCCAAAATCTACAGAGGCCAGAGGCTGGTGAGAACATGATGTACAATGGAAACAGCAATATAACTTGAAGTTATCAAAGTAACAGAGGGGACTTCCACTTCTAATGCATATGAACTGAAAGAAATTAGATTTATCATCCTTCCACAGAAAGTAACCCCACAGACTGAGCTAAATTTATGAAATAACATTTTCAAAACATTGTCTGAAGATTGGGGTTAATGAGGACAATGACCCACGAAAAATGGGAAACAAATGAGATAGATACTATTTTTGCCTGGGCTTAGTTCTCTGGTGGCTCAGATGGTAAAGAATCCGCCTGCAATTCAGGAGACCCAGTTTCAATCCTTGAGTTGGGAAGATCTCCTAGAGGAGAGAATGGCTACCCACTCCAGTATTCTTGCCTGGAGAATTCCATGGACAGAGGAGTCTGGCAGGCTACAGTCCATGGGGTCACAAAGAGACAGACATGACTGACTGAGTGGCTAACACAGTACCTTGAATGAGTTTACATGCTTCAGAGTAAGGAAAGAAAACAGAAGCAGAGTCCAGGCCACCCCTGAGTTGAGGATGCAGAGCTGAGAGTCTGAGGAAACCAAGAGAGCTAGAGTTGGCAGGACAGAGTACTGACAAGGCCGCAAACCTCCACAACTACAATGTCTGAGGTGAAAAATACACCAGACAGGATTAATGGCAAATTAAACACTGTGAAGGAAAAGGTTACTTAACTTGAAGACATAGCTTTAGAAACTACACTAAAAGAAACATATACAGAAAATAGAATTTAAAAAACAAAGTATCAGTGAGCTGTGTGATAACTTCAACTAACCCAATATACATGTCATTGGAGTCCCTATGGAAGGAGGCAGATAGAAAAAATATTTGAAGAAATAATGGCTGAAACTTTTCTAAATATGATGGAAAATATAATCCAAGAGATCCAGGAAACTCAACAAATATCAAGCACAAAGAAAATAAAACATAAAAAAATATACCAAGGCATATTTTAATCAAATGCTGAAAACCAATGATTTTAAAATATCTGAACAATAGATAGAGGGGAAAGATACATTCAGTACTGAAAGAAAAAATAAACATAAAAAAATTAAGATTATAGAAAATTGCTCATTAGAAACAAAGTACCCAAGAAGACAGTGAGAAATATCTTTAAAATACTGATAGGAACAAATGAAAACAAATACTTATCAGTGGAGAATTCTATACTCAGTGAATATCTTTCAGAAAGAAAGACACAATACTTTTTTAGACAACAAAAACTAAATTCATTACAAGGAAACCAGTGCTACAAGAGATATTAAAGGTAATTCTTCAGCCAAAAGGGATATGATACTAGACTTGGATGCTGCTCACAGACATGAGGATTCACAAATATATTTAAGATGAATGTATTTTAAATATTTATATTTTTCTTATTTTTGTCATTGTAATGGTAATTAACTAGGAGTCATATTGGAGAAAGGGTAAACCTTTAAGCTAATGAAACAGAAGAGAGCTCAGATATGTCAGCTGAAAACTGGAGATCCAGAAAGCTGGTAGTATGGTTCAGTATGAGTCTGAAGGCCTGAGAATCAAAGGGTGCATAGTCCCAAAAGAGGGCAGAAGATTGGTATGCCAGAACAACCAGTTAGGCAGGAAGAAAAATTCAACTTTCCTCTCCCAGGCCCTCATAGAATTGAATGATGCCCTCTTACCTTAAGGAGGGCCATCTGCTTTACTGTGTCCACCAATTCAAATACTAATCTTTTACAGAAACATCTTCACAGACACACCCAGAAAAAAAATCTTTAATTAGATGTGTGGACATCCCTTGGCCTGGTCAAATTGATATACAAAGTTAGCTATCACAATTTTTTCAACAAATAGTACTGAACAGCTAAATGTCCATAGCAAGACAATCCATTTCAATCTAAAGCACATATCTTACAGAAAAATTAGCGTGGGCAGAATTATAAACCTAACTATAAAACTAGAATTTGGAGAAGAAAACATAGGAAAATGAATTGGTATATTTTGGTTAGGAGAAAAGTTCTTAGATGCAACACCAAAAGCATAATTCTTAAAGGAAATAAATAATAAATTGGACTTCATCAACATTAAGAAATACTGCTCTTTGAAAGACAATGAAAAGACTGCAAATATAGCCACAAACCAGAAGAATATGTGTGCAATATACATATCTGATCAAGGGTTTGTATTAAGAATATGCTTTTTAAAAACTTTCAAAATTAACTATAAGAAAGTGAGAAATTCAATAAGAAAATGGGCAAAAAATTTTAACTTTAACAAAGAAAATACAACATGGTCAAAAGCACACGAGAAGATATCCAATATAAATAGTCACTAAGAAAATGCATCCGTAATTATTAGAGAAATACAGATGAAACTACAATGAGGTATCACCAGACTCATGTCAAAATGGCCATTAACAAAAGATCTACAAATAATGAATGCTGGAGAGGATATGGAGAAAAAGGAACCCTCCTACATTGTTGATGGGAATGTAAATTGGTACAGCCACTATGGAGAACAGAAGAAAGATTCCTTCCTTAAAAAACTAAAAATAGAGTTACCATATAATTCCACAATTCCACTCCTGGGGATATATCCAGAGAGAATTTTATCCAAAGGATACATGCTCAAAAATGTTCATTATACCACAATTTACAACAGCTAAAACATGGAAGCAACCTAAACATCCATCAACAGATGAATGGATAAAGAAGATGTGATACATATATATAATAGAATGCTAATCAGTCATAAAAATAATGAAATAATACCATTTGCCACAGCATAGATGGACCTACAGATTATCAGACTAAGTGAAGTCCGACAGATATAAACATATGTCAAATGATATCACTGAAATGTGGAGCCAAAGAAAAGATACAAATAAACTTACTTATAAAACAGAAATAGATGCACAGACTCAGAAAACAAGCTTATGATTCAGTTCAGTTCAGTTCAGTCGCTCAGACGTGTCTGACTCTTTGCGACCCCATGAATCGCAGCACGCCAGGCCTCCCTGTCCATCACCATCTCCCAGAGCTCACTCAGACTCACGTCCATCGAGTCCGTGATGCCATCCAGCCATCTCATCCTCTGTCGTCCCCTTCTCCTCCTGCCCCCAATCCCTCCCAGCATCAGAGTCTTTTCCAATGAGTCAACTCTTCGCACGAGGTGGCCAAAGTACTGGAGCATCTGGTATTCCCATCTCTTTCAGAATTTTCCACACTTTATTGTGATCCACAGTCAAAGGCTTTGGCATAGTCAATAAAGCAGAAATAGATGTTTTTCTGGAACACTCTTGCTTTTTCCATGATCCAGCGGATGTTGACAATTTGATCTCTGGTTCCTCTGCCTTTTAAGGGGAAATGAGGGGAAGGATAAATTAAGAGTTTGGGATTAATGCACATTCCTATATATAAAATAGAACCAATAATGACAGACAGCTATACTCAATATTTTTTTAATAAAACATATTTTTCTAAAAGCCTTTGACTGTGTGAATCACAATAAACTGTGGAAAATTCTAAAAGAGATGGCAATACCAGACCACCTGACCTGCCTCTTGAGAAACCTGTATGCAGGTCAGGAAGCAACAGTTAGAACTGGACATGGAACAACAGACTGGTTCCAAATAGGAAAAGGAGTATGTCAAGTCTGTATATTGTCACCCTGCTTATTTAACTTATATGAAGAGTACATTATGAGAAACGTGGGGGTGGAGGAAGCACAGGCTGGTATCAAGATTGCTGGGAGAAATATCAATAACCTCAGATATGCAGATGACACCACCCTCATGGCATAAAGTTAAGAAGAACTAAAAAGCCTCTTGATGAAGGTGAAAGAAAAGAGTGGAAAAAGTTGACTTTAAGTTCAACATTCAGAAAACTAATATCATGGCATCAGGTCCCAACACTTCATGGCAAATAGATGGAGTAACAGTGGAAACAGTGGCTGACTTTATTTTTCTGGGCTTCAAAATCACTGCAGATGGTGATTGTAGCCATAAAATTTAAAGTCGCTTACTCCTTGGAAGAAAAGTTATGACCAATCTAGACAGCATATTCAAAAGCAGAGACATTACTTTGCCAACAAAGGTCCATCTAGTCAAGGCTATGGTTTTTCCAGTGGTCATGTATGGATGTGAAAGTTGGACTGTGAAGAAAGCTGAGCACTGAAGAATTGATGCTTTTGAACTGTGGTGTTAAAGAAGATTCTTGAGAGTCCCTTGGACTTCAAGGAGATCCAAACAATCCATCCTAAAGGAGATAAGTCCCGAGTGTTCTTTGGAAGGACTGATGTTGAAGCTGAAACTCCAATACTTTGGCCACCTGATGCACAGAGTGGACTCAGTTGAAAAGACCCTGATGCTGGGAAAGATTGAGGGTAGGAGGAGAAGGGGATGACAGAGAACAAGATCATTGGATGGCATCACTGACTCAGTAGACATGGGTTTGGGTGAACTCTTGGAGTTGGTGATGGACAGGGAGGCCTGTCGTACTGCGGTTCATGGGGTCTCAAAGAGTTGGACATGACTGAGTCACTGAAATGAACTGAAATGAACTGATAAGGGAAGAGAATCTGAAAAAGAATATATATAAGAACATGTGTGTGTGTGTCTGTGCATGCTCTGTCACTTCAGTCAAGTTCAACTCTCTGCAGCCCTATGGGACTTCAGCCCACCAAGTTTCTCTCCATGGGATTCTCCAGGCAAGAGTACTGGAGGGGGTTGCCATGCCCTCCTCCAGGGGATCTTTCTGACCCAGAGATCAAACCCACATCTCCTTCATTCCAGGCAGATTCTTTTCTGCTGAGCCACCTCGGAAGACCATATATGTACATATATATACACATATTCACAGTCCACTATGAAAATAAATAACATAATATAAAATAATCAACTAATTCAAGAGAAGGAAGTAAATTCAAGCAAGGAACTGATGAAACAAAAAACAGTAAGCAAGATGGTGGATTTAAATCCAATCTGATAGATAGAGTGCCTGATGAACTATGGAATGAGGTTCATGACATTGTACAGAAGACAGAGATCAAGAACATCCCCATGGAAAAGAAATGCAAAAAAGCAAAATGGCTTTCTGGGGAGGCCTTACAAATAGCTGTGAAAAGAAGAGAAGCGAAAAGCAAAGGAGAAAAGGAAAGATATAAGCATCTGAATGAAGAATTCCAAAGAATAGCAAGAAGAGATAAGAAAGCCTTCTTCAGCGATCAATACAAAGAAATAGAGGAAAACAACAGAATGGGAAAGACTAGAGATCCCTACAAGAAAATTAGAGATACCAAGGGAACATTTCATGCAAAGATGGGCTCAATAAAGGACAGAAATGGTATGGACCTAACAGAAGCAGAAGATATTAAGAAGAGGTGGCAAGAATACACAGAAGAACTGTACAAAAAAGATCCTCATGACCCGGATAATCACGTTGGTGTGATCACTCATCTAGAGCCAGACATCCTGGAATGTGAAGTCAAGTGGGCCTTAGAAAGCATCACTACGAACAAAGCTAGTGGAGGTGATGGCAGTCCAGTTGAGCTATTTCAAATCACTTTTCATTCCAATCCCAAAGAACGGCAATGCCAAAGAATGCTCAAACTCCCAGACAATTGCACTCATCTCACATGCTAGTAAAGTAATGCTCAAAATTCTCCAAGCCAGGCTTCAGCAATACGTGAACTGTGAACTTCCTGATGTTCAAGCTGGTTTTAGAAAAGGCAGAGGAACCAGATCAAATTGCCAATATCCCCTGCATCATGGAAAAAGCAAGAGAGTTCCAGAAAAACATCTATTTCTGCTTTATTGACTATGCCAAAGCCTTTCACTGTGTGGGTCACAATAAACTGTGGAAAATTCTGAGAGAGATGGGAATACCAGACCACCTGACCTGCCTCTTGAGAAATCTGTATGCAGGTCAGGAAGCAACAGTTAGAACTGAACGTGGAACAACAGACTGGTTCCAAATAGGAAAAAGAGTACGTCAAGGCTGTATATCGTCACCCTGCTTATTGAACTTATATGCAGAGTACTTCATGAGAAACTCTGGACTGGAAGAAACACAAGCTGGAATTAAGATTGCTGGGAGAAATATCAATCACCTCAGATATGCAGATGACACCACCCTTATGGCAGAAAGTGAAGAGGAACTAAAAAGCCTGTTGATGAAAGTGAAAGAGGAGAGTGAAAAAGTTGGCTTAAGGCTCAACATTCAGAAAACGAAGACCGTGGCATCCATTCCCATCACTTCATGGGAAATAGATGGGGAAACAGGGGAAACAGTGTCAGATCTTGTTTTGGGGGGCTCCAAGATCACTGCAGATGGTGACTGCAGCCATGAAATTAAACGATGCATACTTCTTGGAAGGAAAGCTATGACCAACCTAGATAGCATATTCAAAAGCAGAGACATTATTTTGCTGACTAAGGTCCGTCTAGTCAAGCTATGGTTTTTCCAGTAGTCATGTATGGATGTGAGATTTGGACTGTGAAGAAGGCTGAGCACCAAAGAATTGATGCTTTTAAACTGTGGTGTTGGAGAAGACTCTTGAGAGTCCCTTGGACTGCAAGGAGATCCAACCAGTCCATTCTGAAGGAGATCAGTCCTGGGATTACTTTGGAAGGAATGATGCTAAAGCTGAAGCTCCAGTACTTTGGCCACCTCATGCGAAGAGTTGACTCATTGGAAAAGACTCTGATGCTGGGAGGGATTGGGGGCAGGAGGAGAAGAGGACGACAGAGGATGAGATGGCTGGATGGCATCACTGACTCGATGGACGTGAATCTGAGTGAACTCTGGGAGTTGGTGATGGACAGGGAGGCCTGGCGTGCTGTGATTCATGGGGTCGCAAAGAGTCGGACACTACTGAACAACTGAACTGAACTGATAGAATCTGCCTGCTATGCAGGAGACACAAGAGAAGCAGATTCTATCCCTGGGTTGGGAAGTTCCCCTGGAGTAAGAAATGGCCCTCCACTCAAATTTTCTTGCCTGGAAAGCCCCATGGAAGAGGAGCCTGGTGGACTACAGTCCATGGTGCCCCAAAAGAGCTGATCATAACTTAGAGACTAAACAATACTAAATTATGTCTTTTGCTATGTTCTTTTTCACACTATATTTGTTAGAAAATTGTGAGCTTGAAAACTATATCATTAATTTGACCTTGGCAAATTCTGTGATTAAAAAGAAAGTCAAATGTTGTGTATCACTCATTTCATAAAGAAATTGATCTTCAGAAAATGAATTGCCTTTTAAAATAATGTTTTAAATGGTATATAATCCACTATCTCTTGAGTGAGAGAAACATTAATAATTTATCTCCATTTCTTTGAAATCTTTAATTACCCCTTCTTCTTTAGTATCAGGAATGACCACACAGCATCAAGGCATGTACGGCAACATTGTTGATTTCCAACCAAGACCATCTTTTTCTTGCTTACTAATGGAACTACTAATTTTGTTTCAGGACAGAAATGTGCAGTCTTAGTCAGTTGATCATGATTGTTGTAAGCATCAATTCTCAGAAAGAAAGCTTTTGTCAGTAGAAAGATGAGAGCTTATTATTAAATGGTTGTACAGGATTATACTGCCAATGGTTAATAATTTTGCCTCCCCTTTTAATTCAGACCAAATGCCAATAGTGCTCCCTGGTCATTGGAATAATAAAAAAAATGTGAAAGTGAAAACATTAGTCACTCAGTTGTGTCTGACTCTTTTTGACTCCATGGACTGTAGCCCGCCAGGCTCCTCTGTCCATGGAATTCTCCAGGCAAGAACACTGGAGTGGTAGCCATTTCCTTCTCCAGGGATCTTCCTGACCCAGGGATTGAACCCAGGTCTCCTGTATTGCAGATAGATTCTTTACCATCTGAGCCACCAGGGAAGCCCCAATTTAAAAAAATGTGAAACATATTCAAATGCTTTCCTAGAGGTACTATTCTCCTGTTGAGAAACCATTGGCCAAGCTTTGTTAGTCAGCTTGGGTTGCTGTAGCAAAATCTCACACACTGGGTGGTATAAAAAACAGAAATTTATGCTATCACAGTTTTGGAGGCTGAAACTCCAAGCTCAAGTTGTCAGAATGTTTGACTTCTTCTTCTTGTTTGCCCATTGCTCCTTGCTTTCCCCTTTCCCAAGCAGTTAAGAATCTGACTGGAATGCAGAAGACTTGGGTTCAATGCCTGGGTCAGGAAGATCCCCTGGAGAAGGAAATGGCAATCCATTCCAGTAGTCTTGCCTGGAAAATCCCATGGACAGAGGAGCCTGGTGGGCTATAGTCCTTGGGGTTGCAAAGAGTCAGATATGACTGAGCACAGATCCTTGGTTTGCCAATGGCTACCTTTTCTCTGTGTCCTTACATGGTCTTCCTTCTGGGTGCACCTCTGGTCTCTCTCTGTGGGTCCCATGACCTTGGGCAAACTTCAGGAGATGGTGAGGGACAGGGAAGCCTGGTGTGCTGCAGGCCATGGGGTCACAAATTGTCAGATATGACTGGATGACTGAACAACAGCAAGAACAACAATCTTTACTTTTAAGTGGAGTGCTTAAATAATTTATATCTTATTTATTATTAATAATGTTGAGTTTACATCTGCAGTCTAGTCTGTTTTCTCTTTGTTTTCTGGATAATCCAGAAGAAAGCATGGAATTAGGTAAAAGGAGGTAAGCAAAGAGTAGATGAGGCAAAGAGAAAACAAACTAGACTGAAGATTTAAACTTAACATTATCAATAATAAATAAAATATAAATTTTTTAAACACTCAAAGTAAAGATTGTTGTTGTTCAGTCACCCAAGGAAGCCCCATTGGTTTCTTAGCCTTATCTTTTTATTTATTTGGTTGCTTTTGTGGTTGCAAATTGAAAATATATATACTTAATTTATCAGAGTCTAATTTTAACTTCATGCAGAGAAAAATCTCCCAATACTGTACTTTCAATTCCTTCTCCTGGTCTTTATCCTATTGTTGGCATACCTTTTACTCCTGCATATACTCTTAATTCCACAATATATTATTATCCATTTTGCTTTAAACATTCCAATATCATTTTAATAAATAAAAAATTAAAGATGAGAAAAATGTTATATTTACCCATAAATTTATAATTTCTGTCACAATTAATTCTCATGCTTAGGTCCAAGTGTCTACATAGTATCATTTTATTTCCAGAAGAATGTTCTTTAACATTCTTTAGCAGTGCAGTCTCTCAATACTTATTTGTTGAAAGTTGCATTTGGGTCTTTTTATTTTAATTAAACTCCTTCTTGAAGTATTTGTAGATTCACTTACTGTTGTAAGAAACAATTGAAAGAGATCTTATGTACCCTTCAGCTAGTCTCTCCAGTGGTAACATTTTGTATAACTATAGAACATTATCACAACTAGGAAACTGACATCAAAGCAATCCACTGAGCTTATTCAAATTTTACTAGTTTTACATACACAGAGTTGTATGTGTTTCTTTATTTGCATGTGTGCGTTCTAAGTCGTTTCAGTTATATCTGACTCCTACGACCCCATGGACTATAGCCTGCCAGGCTCCTCTGTCCAGGTGATTCTCCAGGTAGAATACAGGAGTGGGTTGCCATGCCCTCCTCCAGGGGACCTTCCTGATCCACAGATCAAACCCACATCTCTTATGTCTCCTGCATTGGAAGGCGGGGTTTTTTTACCATCATCTTCACCTGACCCCAAACCAAACACAGAAGATAATGAGCCAGGCATTTCAGTTCCTCCTACTAAACTCAGAAAAAGGTAAGTGAAGAGGCAGAGAGAGGTCAAGAGTTACTCCAGCAGAGGTTTCTTCTACAGTGAACTGTGATGAACAGGAGACAAGTGCTCTCCCAAATAGCAATCATTTTACTAACAGACAAGTCCCTTCTCCTGTTACCTTTTGCATATTTAATGAAGGTCTCTTAACTGCAAATATCCTTTCAGTGTTGTTTAAGTTCCAAGATTCCTACTGTTCTACTGTTCCATATGGGACACCACATGTGAAAATGAAGACATCATTCTTGCATAATTAATCACAAAAAAATTGAAAAAAAGCAAGTATAACCGTGTTAATAGAAAAAACATGACATTTTTAAGCTAATATTTTCTCAAAACTTATAATAGTGCCTAGCATATACCCATAAAATAAGTGTTGAAATAATTAAACTCATAGGACAACAGTAAAAAACTAGTTAGATTGGCAGTACCCCCCCCCCCCGATTTTTTTAAGTAAAATAATTCAAGCAATGGACATTCAAGTCAGGACTACATGAAGAGCATGTATTTTAGACTCCAGGTTTAGTTTCTGAATTTTTTGCACAAGTAACGCCCCTGGACCCAGGTTCTCTCACATCTAAAGTAAGAAACATTCAGTTCAGTTCAGTTCAGTTCAGTCACTCAGTAGTGTCTGACTCTTTGTGACCCCATGGACTGCAGCACACCAGGCTTCCCTGTCCATCACCAACAACCAGAGCATGCTCAAACTCATGTCCATCAATTCGATGATGCCATCCAACCATCTCTTTCTCTGTTGTCCCCTTCTTCTCCTGCCTTCAATCTTTCCCAGCATCAGGGTCTTTTCCAGTGAGTCAGTTCTTCATATCAGGTGGTCAAAGTGTTGGAGTTTCGGCTTCAGCATCAGTCCTTCCAATGAATATTCAGGACTGATTTCCTTCAGGATGGTCTGGTTGGATCTCCTTGCAGTCCAAGGGACTCTCAAGAGTCTTCTCCAACACCACAGTTCAAAAGTATCAATTCTTCAGTTCTCAGCTTTCTTTATAGTCCAACTCTCACATCCATTCATGACTACTGGAAAAACCATAGCTTTGTCTAGATGGACTTTGTTGGTAAATTAATGTCTCTGCTTTTTAAGATGCTATCTAGGTTGGTCATAGCTTTTCTTCCAAAGAGCAAGCATCTTTTAAAATCATGGCTGCAATGAACATTGGGGTACACGTGTCTCTTTCAATTCTGGTTTCCTCAGTGTGTATGCCCAGCAGTGGGATTGCTGGGTCATAAGGCAGTTCTATTTCCAGTTTTTTAAGGAATCTCCACACTGTTCTCCATAGTGGCTGTACTAGTTTGCATTCCCACCAACAGTGTAAGAGGGTTCCCTTTTCTCCACACCCTCTCCAGCATTTATGGCTTGTAGACTTTTGGAAAGCAGCCATTCTGACTGGTGTGAAATGGTACCTCATTGTGGTTTTGATTTGCATTTCTCTGATAGCGAGTGATGTTCAGCATCTTTTCATGTGGTTGTTAGCCATCTGTATGTCTTCTTTGGAGAAATGTCTGTTTAGCAGCACTGTTTATAATAGCCAGGACATGGAAGCAACCTAGATGTCCATCAGCAGATGAGTGGATAAGAAAGCTGTGGTACATATACACAATGGAATATTACTCAGCCATTAAAAAGAATACATTTGAATCAGTTCTAATGAGGTGGATGAAACCAGAGCCTATTATACAGAGTGAAGTAAGCCAGAAAGAAAAACATCAATACAGTATACTAATGCATATATATGGAATTTGGAAAGATGGTAATGATAACACTGTATGCGAGAGAGCAAAAGAGACACAGATATATAGAACAGTCTTTTGAACTCTATGGGAGAGGGAGAGGGTGGGACAATTTGGGGGAATGGCACTGAAACATGTATAGTATCATATAAGAAACAAATCGCCAGTCCAAGTTCAATACAGGATGCTTGGGGCTGGTGCACTGGGATGACTCAGAGGGATGATACGGGGAGGGAGGTGGGAGGGGGGTTCAGGGTGGGGAACACGCATACACCCATGGCGGATTCATGTTGATGTGTGGCAGAACCAATACAATATTGTAAAGTAAAAAAAAAAAAAAATTTTAATTAAAAAATAAAATAAAATCATGACTGAAGTCACCATCTGCAGTGATTTTGGAGCCCAAAAAAATAGTCTATCACTTTTTCCATTGTTTCCCCATCTATTTGCCATAAAGTGATGGGACTGGATGCCATGATCTTTGTTTTCTGAATGTTGAAACATTATCCACTCTAAAGTGGTTCTGTGAAGGTGAATGAGGCAATTCATTTAAAGTGCTTAACCCACAATGCCTAGCATAATTGCTGTAAAAATGTTCTATTAAGTAGTAACACAGTGGCATTAATCAGGTGAGCAAGACAACAGAGGTCTCTAGATTGCTAGTCAACAAAACGTAATAATTGTAACTCCATTGCCTCTCTCATAGTTTGTTAAGAGGGTCAAATAAAATGTTTGTGAAAGAACTGTCTGGACACAAGATATTCACATTAGAAAATAGTTTTTCAGGCTCCACTGCTCTTCATTTATTTATGATTCATAATAAAGGTGTAGAAAGCTAGGGCTATCTGAGGAAAGATCAACGTTTTATAAGCTAAGACGTTTTTCTGAGCCCATCTGCAAAGCTGATGACAGTCTTTTTATTTGTTAGGGCTGTGCCTCTTAACTAGGCTGTCAGCATTTCTTTCTCACGTGGGTGTGGCTGGGGGAGCCTTGGCTGAAAGGCAGCCTCTCTGGGTGGTCTTTCTGTTACTGCTTAGTCTGATGCTGCCATCATTTCTTAAGGAATCATCTCATCAGCTTCTTTATGACCTTGACCTCTCGCATTGAATGGCCTCTCCTGCAGATCATACTGCAGTTATTAAACTGTGTAGTGGCTGCAAATATTGATAGTCAAATGATTTTGAGGGCAGAAAACCAATTTAGAAAGCACAACTTCCCTGATGAAGCATATATACAGGTTAAGAGCCAAAGACTGACTTTATTATCAGTGTGTGAAAGGAAAAAGAGCATTATTTCAGTACAGTTCATTGCTTGATAACATTTGTATTCTAAAACCACTCTGTGACCTAATATTATAATTTAGAAGAAGTTGAAAATTGCAATATACTCTAATGATTAGCCCATCGAGGAAAATTCCTTTTGACATGGATCTGAATTACTTTATTTACTTATAATTAACCTATCTCTGTTTATGGTGCCAGTGTTAAAGAACTGGTCTGCCAACACAGGAGACATAAGAGACATGGTTTGGATTACAGGGTCAGGAAGATGCCTTGGAGGAGGGAATGACATTCCACTCCAGTATTCTTGCCTGGAGAATTCCATGGACAGAGGATCCTGGCTGGCTACAGTCCATGGGGTCTCAAAGAGTCGGACACAACTGAGCAACTTTCATTTCATTTCACTTCATTTTCATATGGGAGGCTGAGAAAACCATAGTTCAAAAAAACATATGTATCCCAATGTTTATTGCAGCACTACTTACAGTAGCCAGGACATGGAAGTAACCTAGATGCAAATACCACACCATTTTATAACAGGGACTTGAGCACCTAGGGATTTTGGTATCCATGGTGGGGTATATTTTAGAACCAATCCCCCACTGAGGGACACTGAAGGACAACTCTGTGTTCCATTACCCTTCTTCCTCTACTTTTCCATCTCTCCCTCACTCTGTCTACAGAGTAGCTTATTCTTTCATCCTTAGTAAAAAGGTACAAGGATGTAGCTTAAAGGAATTTAAAGGTGCATAACCTTATAACATATAATCTTCAAGAATCTCAAGAAAAAAAAATGTTCTAATGTCTTTCTAGGAATGTTGCTTAACCCAATCACTAGAATCCTAAAAATGCTCATACTGTCTCAAAATTCATAGGTCACAATATGAAACTGTTCTTCAATTATTGTGTTTATTGATCAGATGGTTTGAGGAAAGGCTACTGAATACTGTGCTAATAATTTCCTGCTCAGTGAATTTTTAAGTGCCCTTAAATGGAAATACTTCTCAGACATGTTCTAATTCTTTATTAAGCTATCTTGACTACTTTAAACATTAAACACTACTCAACCTAGAACAATCATTTGATGAGGTAAAGAATTTTTTTCAAAAACATTAGCTTCAAATGTCTTAACATTTGGACTAAAATTGTGGTTATTTCAATGGCAGATGTTCCAAGAATTTGTTTGCATATCTGAAATTCTCACTGTGAGAAGAATTCTTCAAGTGGTTAGTTGAGTTTAATTAAAACATAATGTATTCAGTGTTAGTTAAAGGTCACCCTCAAAACTGCAGACAGAAAAAAAATGTATTACTTATTTACATGCTAGCTGCTGTTCTAAGGCAATTAAGTAATTCAAGTTTAATTATCAATAATGAGCTGTAGCAAAATCATAAAAATACTTTTTAAATTAAATTATGATGGTACCTGCTATTGTTTTACAGAGTAAGTTAGGTTCTGACCATTGAGTTCTAAATAGATTTTACTCATTGGTTGGATGAAATTGTTGTTTCTCCTTAAAATTTAATGGCACCTGAACATGGCAATTTTTTCCTAAAGAATCTGAAATATTTCTTTAGCTGTGACACCTTTATTAATCCCTACTTTTTTTGTGATATCCTCTTCACAGATTTGAAAAGAGATCCCTTCTCCACTGATTATATCTTAAAATATTCCTAGAAATATCTCATTATAATTTTAACCCTGTTTGCATATATAGATTATTATAGCATTAGCTCCCCAATTATTTCTGTTAAATGTTTCATTTTGTTACAGTATTATCTGTACAAGTTTAAGATGTAAATTGGTTCTCTAAGCCTTATGAAAACAAACAAGTAGTCTCGTCTCCCACCCCTCATCACCTCCCCCAAAACAACTTCAACATTTTCAGTTGGGTCCTTACATTTATATGCTTAAGCCTATATAAATGATAATACCACTATATCTTGATTTTAAAAACTTTACTCATTATGCTTGGAATTCCTATTCTGGAATATAAGAATTTAACAGCCTTCAATCTTATTTTCTACCTCATTCTCTACGCAAATATTCTCCTCCCTCCCATGCATTCAATATAGCTATGAATTTTGGTTAAATTAATATGTCAGATAATTTCATGATGATTATGTAATTATTATTCACAGATGAGCCAAACGAAATGCTCTAATTTGTTTCCTGTATTAACGTTTCTTCCTCTGGAGTTAATAATTGCCTAAGATAGTTTTTCCTTAATTGCTTTTTAAACCTCTCTTTCCTACCTATGTTGGATTCCTCTGTTAACCTGATGTGTCTGAAAATTGTTTTCTGGAATTCATTTTTCTGCATGGTTCCAGATTAACATCTTCCAAAATAACACTTTGTGCAAGATCTTGAAGGTGCAGATGCAGCTCTGAGCACTGGTTTTCAAAGGTCTTTTCATGGATAGAACAATGACAGATACACACAGAGGCACCAAGCAGCTACAGGTTGGGCTTACTTTCCTCTGCCCCCTATCCAGTTCTCCTTCTAGACTTTACTGTCTGCACGTCCACCACCAGATACAGTGTCTACACAGAATTACCTACAGATCTCTCCATGAGCTCCCCTCTCAGGGACCCACTTCAGTGGCTAGACATACTTGGCCAGTTAGATTTTCCTACAAGCTCCAACTTGTTCACATGTACCAGGGTTTTAGGAGAGCTGGTTAGTAGCTTAATTATTTAGTTCTTTGGGCCTCTCTGGTGGCTCAGATGGTAAAAAATCAGCCTGCAATGCAAGAGAACTGGGTTTGATTCCTGGGTTGAGAAGATCCTCTCTCTAAGTCTTTAATGCCCTTTCCAGATTTTACATTTCCAGCTTGTCTCACAATATGTGTGGCTTAATTCCAGTAATTATCCCTGAATATATATCATAGTGGTGTTCTTCTCTCTCTAAATCTTAACTTGCCAACAAACATCTCTCTAGTCAGAGCTATGGTTTTTCCAGTGGTCATGTATGTATTTGAGGGTTGGACTATAAAGAAAGCTGAGCCCCAAAGAATTGATACTTTTGAACTGTGGTTTTGGAAGACTCTTGAGAGTCCCTTGGAGTGCAAGGAGATCAAGCCAGTCTATCCAAAAGGACACCAGTCCTGAATATTCATTGGAAGGACTGATGCTGAAGCTGAAACTCTTAATAGTTTAGCCACCTGATGCAAAAAACTGACTCATTGGAAAAGATCCTGATGCTGGGAAGGATTGAAGGCAGAGGAGAAGGGGACAACAGAGGATGAGATGGTTGGATGGCATCACTGATTCAATGGACATGAGTTTGAGCAAGCTCCAGGAGTTGCTGTTGGACAGGGAAGCCTGGTATGCTGCAGTCCATGGGGTCGCAAAGACTTGGACACGACTGAGTGACTGAACTGGACTGAAACCTTAACTGAAGTTCTATCACAATTATTACCCCAAACTCTTGAAAATATTATAGATTTCTAATTTATCTCTACACATTAGAAAATGTATTATTTTAGGTTCTTTTCTCTTCCCTACAAGAGTCCCTTTTCCTGACTCTATGTGGATTGGCTGCTATGAAAGTCTGACCCATTTGTGTTATCTAGGATCACTCTTCACCTTTATGCTCGGAATTCCCTACATGTCTGTTTTCTTTCTATGTTAGGGAAGTTTACAGCTATTATTTCTTCAAATAAGTTTTCTGCCCTTTTATCTCTTTCTTCTTCTGGGCCCCTCTATAACACAAATGTTAATATGCTTGGTGCTGTTCCTGAGGTCTCTTAAACACAATCTTCATTTTTTTAAAATATTTTTTCTGTTCAGATTGGATGATTTTCGCTGTTCTGTCTTCCGGTTCACTAATCTGTTCCTCTGCATCATCTAGTCTGCTATTGACTCTCTCCAGTGTATTTTTTAATTGCAGTTTTTGTATTCTTCAGCTCTGTTTCATTCTTATTTATATCTTCCAACTCTGTGAAAATTCTCATTGTTGTTTATCCGTTTATCTCCCTAGTTTATTGAGCAGTTTTATGATCGTTACCTTAAACTCTTGATCAAATAGATTGCTTATCTCCACTTCCTTTAGTTCTTTTTCCAAGGTCTTGTCTTATTCTTTCATTTGGAATGTATTCTTGTCTCCTCATTTTGCCTAATATTCTGTGTTTACTTCTAAGTGTTAGGTAGGTCAGTTACATTTTCCAGCCTCAGAGAAGAAGCCTTATGTAGGAGATGTCTCATGAGGCTCAATAGTACACTCCCCTCTGGTCACCAGAGCCCTGTGCTCTAGGGCTGCTCCCTATGTTAGCTTCATGGGCCTTCCTATTATGGTAGGGTAGACAACTGCCAATGTCCTGGTAAGTGAGGCTGGCCCCTGGCCTTGCTGGCTGCCAGGCTGTGCCTTAAGTAGTAGCTGCTGGCCAGCTGGTGAGTAGGACCCTGTCCTAGAGTGGTTAGCTGTGTGGCTCAGCAGTCCCAGGTCTTGTGTCTGTCCACCTCTGGGTGATGTTGTGTCCCAAGGCAGCTGGTTACAGGGTCTGAGGCTTATCCTTGTCTACTGCTGGGTAGAACCTGGTGCCAGGGCAGTTGACTGCATGGCCAAGGGGGTATCCAGAGTTGATACTGGCCACCTGATGGGTTGGAAGGCTTCCAGTGCTAACAGACTAGAGGGAAGATTCCAAAACGGCTCCTGCCATTTTACCTTGTGGTAAAATGAGCACCCCCAAATGGCTTCTGCTCATGTCTACGTCCCCAGGGAGAGTTCCAGTTACCTTCTGCCTCTCCCAGAGACTCTCCAAAAATCACCAAATGTGCCTGACCCAACCTCCTTTCAAATTACTCTCTGTGCTCTGGGACTTGGAGATTTTGTGTGTGCCATTTAAGGCTGAAGTCATTTTTCCTGTAGATTTCTGGCTCTCCCATATGCAAGCCCAGCTGGCCTAAAAAGCCAGGTTTTCAGGGGGCTCATCTTGGTGCAGTTCTCCTGAGCCGGGGAGCCCAGTATAGAGCTTGAAACTCTCATTCCCGTGAACCTCTGCTATTGTGATTATCCTCCCATATGTGGGTCACCTAACTAGAGGTGACTAGTTAGGTGACTATACTAGTTAGATTGACTATACTGAACCTCTGTCCCAACTATTTGTCTTGCTATGATTCTTTCTCTATATCTTTAGTGGTAGAAAATATTCTCTGCTAGTCTTCAGCTCATTTGCATATATATAGTTACTTTGTAAATAGTTGTAATTCTGGTGTGCTTGTAGGAGGCGGTGAGCTCCAGTTTTCTTTTGCCATCTGGTCCACACCTCTCTAATTCTCCATTTTAAAAATCAGACTTCACATTTTTCATATCTTTGTCTCTTCCTTCTATTTTCTATGAAATCTCTTCAAATTATCTTGCAAACTCCTCTAAAAAGTTTTCTGCTTTTACACTTTCAATTTCCGAGAGTTCTTTTTCCCCATATATTCCTCTTGCATGGTGTTCTGCTCCTATGTTTTGGATGTAATAACTACTGTTCCCTCCATGCTGAAAGTAATTTAAAACAAAAATATTCTGCTTCATGAACTTTGTCCTTTCTTCTGCAAGCTTCGTTTTGCTTCTATTATGTTAAAGTAAGGCAGAAGAGGTTGAGTGGGCACTCTCTGGGACAGAGCATGTCTACAAATAGGGTTCCCAGTGTGGTGATTGGACAGGGAGAGCATTTTGTGATTTTGCTTTTGCTTGATTTGTTTTCTTTCGCTTTGCTTTATATTCAAAAGCAATGACTTCACTTATTTAAGGGAATATTCATTCATTTCTTTATTGATGACAAATTAGAAAAAAATTGTCTTAGGTGGTTATTTGGAATATATCCTTTTATACAGCCTCTAGATGTCTTTATGGCAATAAAAAGGCCTTATTTTATTTGTGTGTTCTACTCAAGATAAAATAGATAATTCAACATGTTGTTGATGAGAAATTAAATGAAATGTAAGCAGCATAGAAAATAAAAGTATATGTAAAGAAAAAATTGCCAATGAAAATTCTGAACCTTAACCGAGAACATAAATAATAAATAAACATAATAAAAACAGTGTTTTTAAAGAGAAAATGATATCTCTCCTCTCATTTAATAATTATATTACAAAAATATAATTTTATAAGCAGAATCTGTGTGTTTTGGCCTAAGAGTTATGAGAGAACTTCTTTGCAAATTTAATTGTTATTTTAAACATGAAAGAGCTAATGCTTCATTTTTGGTTGGAATTCAAGTCTACAAATCTTCTTTAAGAGAAAAAGTTCATGAACTTCAGTGGAGAAAACCCCAAAAGAATATGTCCTTTCATAGGCTTCATTTAAAATTAGGCAAGGGTAACAATAACTAAAAATTAATAATTTCATTTCTTTTAAAAAGTACTCCTTATTACCACTACTTGAAATATTTACATAGAATAGTTTGCAAATATTTTAGGTAGTCCTTATTAATTTTTTATTTAGTAAATAATTAATGAATACTATGTGCCAGGCGAAGTCCTCAGCATTAAGTCTATAAAATGAACAAAATATAATCCTCTCCTCTCCTCAAGGCTCCCACAATTTGATAAAAGAGAAACTCAAGTTTACAGTTATCAGAATTTGTTGTATACTACCAGTGTGATACATACTACGATAGAGACTGAGTCAAGGATACTCAGATGACATAGTGAGAAAATATTGAGTCTTTTATAGGGGGTCAAAAAGACTGCTCAGGGAAACTGAATTGAAATAAAGTGAGAAAATATAAAGGATGAGAGGAAGGGGATTAGAAAGGCCATGCTCAGGGAGCAAAGCCCCCATGGTGACAGGGACCACAAAACATTTGGAGACCTAGTAAAATGCATTAAGTGGCCAGTGAAAGATGTGGCTTTGAAGAAAATCTGAAGACAAAATATCAAACTTCTTATAAGCTATGTGAAGGATTGGGGACTTTGAGCAGGGAAACAACTTTACCAGATTTTAGTTTTCAAAAGATCGTTTTGCTTGAAGAGAACTCTGGAGACAGGATTGAAGGTGAATCAAATCAGAGTCAAGGTAAGCAGTTAGATGGCTACTACAAAAGTCTGAATGAGACAAGATGATAACATTAATTTAATACCAGTGAGATGGAGAGAAGTAGCCTGATTCCAAGCTGGTGAGAAAAAGATGACTGGAATTTGGTGATTGATTCGATGTAGGGAGTGGATTGTTTAAAGAGTCAAGACTGAGAAGAAAGCTTCTGGTTTTAGCATCTAGTAAATGGAGTAGAAGAATCAATGAATAACTTGAATAACTATGGGACATCTAAGTGTCCAGTCAGCATGTGGTCATGCTGATCTAGCGGTCAGAGTGACCTGTGCTGGAGGAATAATTTGGGATGTTTTGGTAAGCACACAGTAATTAAAGATTTAGGAGAGGATAGTATCATGCATGGGGAATAAATGGAGTGAGAAAAGAAAAGAATAATTTCATAAAGTAGATTGTTGTCATATCTGTGATAAAAGTCATTTCACAGGAGAGAATATGCTTAGAGAGAAAGCTTGACCTAGGATGATTAACCTAACTAACTATTCAGCTAACAATGAATATATCCTTCATTTCTGGCTCATGAATTTAATTACAGAAAGGGTTGATTTTCATAACTGTACATCATCAATATTGAGAGTATTCTCCAGCCTTATTGAGGGAAAAAAAAAACCCCTCATAATGTGTATGAGAAAGTTTAAAAATAGCTTTGCCATAAGCATGGGGTAAACATTACTTAATTGAAAGATAAAGAAAGTATTTCATATGTATAGGATTATTTAAGAAAATATTTATATACAATATTTCCACTTGAACAGTAATATTATATATAAAGTTTGAGAATACAGTGAAAAGATCAAGTTTGAGGGATAAGATAATGTGTTGTATGTTGGAGAAAGTATATTTAAGGTGTTAGTCCTTCATTCAAATGTAGATGCCAATAGGGATTTTTAAATCTGAGTTGGATCTCTGCAGGGAGATCAATGCTGAAGACATAATTTGAGAAGTCATCAATACTAAAAAGGGACAGGAAAAAAGCTTGAAAAAGATGAAATAATAATAGAAAACAAGAACGACATTGTCCAGTTCACATTTTTCAGAAGGAAATATATTTTCAGTACCTTTTAAAAATGGAGTCAAGGCAAAAAATGTAGCTGGCCCCCCAAAAACAATAAATTATTAAAGAAGAGCTTGAATCCTATAAATTTTGCTATTTCCACCATGAATTTGTTGTTCAGTTGCTAAGTAGTGTCTGACTCTTTGTGACCCCATGAACTGTTGCAGGCCAGTCTTCCCCATCTTTCACCATCTCCTGGAGTTTGCTCAAATAATAAATAACAATATAGTTGAGTAAACTATAGGTTATGTGGGCAACTAAAATGCAGAAGCAACTCTGATAGATAGTCAATATTTAAACTATCACTCAACTGTTATTTTTGTTCAAATGTTAGTTTCTAAAACCATACTCCCCCCACCACCCAAAAAAAGAAAAATGATTTCCAGAAACCTTTAGGCAAAAGCACCATTAAATTTACTTCAACAATAAGAATATTGTCTTTTTGGAGAGAAAAAGCTCAGAACCACACAAGTAGGGGTTCATTATCAAGTGAATGATCTAAAAATCATGACTTGTTATGAAGAGAGAAAATTCCAACAAGACAGACACTTCAGAAATCCAGCCAGCAGCATTCCAGGATTTTTTTTCTTTAACAATTTAAATTTTATTACAACAAACAAGAGTTAGTCCCATTTAATTCAATATCATGAAATGTTCCAGCCTTGAAATTTAAAACAAAACTCAGAGATTTAAAATACCAGGAAGAAAGAACCAAAATATTCACTATTTGGAGACAATGTTTAAAAACTAAGAAAATTCTGTCATATTAACTATTATAACTCTTACCGGCTATTGCTTAGCAAGTTTATTTTTATAAGTTAATCTTTGTTCCAATTACATTGCTAAAAATCTGTTACCAGTTTTTTGTTTTGCTTTCTATCAAAGTATAGCTAATTTGCAATATTATATTAGTTCCAGGTGTACAAACTAGAGATCCAACTATTTTTATAGGTTATATTCTATTTAAAGTTATTAAAAAAATAAGGCTATGTTTTCCAGTGCTATACATTACATCCTTGTTGCCTCTTTATTTTATACATAGAACTATGTCTTGCCCCTCTCCTTCTCTTTCCCCACTCGTAACCACTAGTTTGTTTTCTATCTGCAAATCTGTTTCTATTCTGTAATATGCATCTATTTTATTTTTTAAATTGCACATGTAAGTGATAATCATATGGGCTTCCCTAGTGGCTCAGACGGTAAAGAATATGCCTGCCATATGGGAGACCTGGGTTCAGTCCCTGGTTTGGGCAGATCCCCTGGAGGAGGGCATGGCAACTCACTCCAGTATCCTTGCCTGGAAAATCCCCATGGACAGAGGAGCCTGGTGGACTGCATCGGGTCTGCATACGTGCACACAAGTGATAATACAGACTATTTGTCTTTCTCTGTCTGACATATTTCACAATGCATAATACTGTCTAGGTCCACTTACGCTATTGCAAATGGCAGAATTTCATTCTTTTTATGGCTGAGCAGTATTCCATTGTGTGTATATATTACATCTTTATCCATTCATCTGTCAATAGACACAGATTGCTTCTATATATTGGCTATTGTGAATAGTGCTGTAATGAACATTCGGTGCATGTATCTTTTTGAAATAGTGTTTTTGTCTTCAAATATATACCCAGAAGCAAAATTGCTGGGCCATATGGTAATTCTATTTTTAGATTTTTGAGAAACCTGAATAATATTTTTCCACAGTGGCTATGTCAATTTACATTCCCACTATCAGTGTACAAAGGTTCCCTTTTTTCCTCATCTTTACCAATATGTGTTATTTGTGGTCTTTTTGAAGACAGCCATTCTGACAGGTATGAGGTGATATCTCATTGTGGTTTTGATTTGCATTTCTCTGATAATTAGCAATGTTGAGCACTTTTCATGTGCTTGTTGGCCATCTGCATGTCTTCTTTGGGAAAATGTCTATACAGGTTTTCATTGGGCTGTTATTTTTTCTTGTTGTTGTCTCTATTCAGTTGTATGAACTACTTTTATACTTTGAATATTAGCCTTTTATTGGTCATATCATTTGTAAGTATTTTCTCCCATTCAGCAGATTGTCTTTTCATTTTGTCAATGGTTTTCTTTGCTATGGAAAAGCTTTTAATTAGGTCTAATTTTTTATACTGTTTTTGGCTACACTGTGAAGCATGTGGGATCTTAGTCTCTGACCAGAAATCAAACCCATGCCCCTTGAATTTGAAGCATGAAGTCTTAAACACTGGACTGCCAGAGAAGTTTCCATTTGTTTGTTTTTGTTTTTATTTCTTTTGCCTTAGAAGACAAATCTATAAAAAAAAAATTGCTGATTTATGTCAGACTGTTTTGCCTATGTTCTCTGTTAGGAATTTTATGTTTTCAGGTCTTATATTTAGGTCTTAATTCATTCTGAGTTTATTTTTATATATAGTGTGAGGAAATGTTCCAATTTCATCTCTTTACATGAAGCAGTCAGGTTTTCCCAGCACTACTTTGTGAAGAGATTGTCTTTTCTCCACCATTCTTGCTACCTTTGGCATAAATTAATTGACCATAAGTGCATGTGTTTACTTCTGGGCTCTCTATTCTGTTCCATTGATCTGTATATCTGTTTCTGTGCCAGTACCATGCTGTTTTGATTACTGTAGCTTTGTGTTTTAGTCTGAAGTCAAGGAGCACAAAACCTCTTGCTTTGTTCTTTTTTGCAAGATCACTTTTGCTCTTCAGGTTATTTTGTAGTTTGCAATATGCCACAATAGGATTAGTTGCTCTAGTTCGGTGAAAAATGCCATGGGTATTTTGACAGAGATTGCTTAAAATCTGTAGACTGCTGAGGATAGTATAAATAAATATTTTACCAGTTTAAAATATTCCAATGTAAGAATATGGAATATCTTTACATGACTTTGTAGAATTCTCAAATTCCTTCACCAATGTTTTGCAGTTTTCAGGGTATAGGTATTTGACTTCTTTGACTAAGTTTATACCTAGGTATTTTTTTATGTGATTTTAAATGAGAACATTTTCTTGCCTTTTTTCTTGATAATCCATTATTAGTGTATAGAAATGCAATAGATTTCTGTGTATTAATCATGTATTCTGCAGCTTTACTGAATTCATTTACTAGTTCTAATAGTATTTTGGTGGAAACTCTAGGGTTTATATATGATATCATGTCATCTGTAAATAGTGACAGTTTTACTTCTTCCTTTCCATTGTGGATGACTATTTCTTTATCTTATCTAATTGTTGTGGCTAAGACTTCCAACATTATACTGTATTAAATGGAAGTGGCAAAAGTGGGCATCTTTGTCTTGGTCCTGATTTTAGAGGAAAGGTTTTCAGTTTTTCACCATTGTATATGATGTTAGCTATGCATTTATCATAAATTTCTCTTAATTATGTTGAGATATGTTCCCTCTATATCCACTTTGATGATAGCTTTCTTCATGAATGATGCTGAATCTTCAAATGCTTTTTCTGAGTCTATTGAGATGATCATTGATTTTTATCCTTCTTTTTATTAATGTAGTATATGACATTGATTGATTTGCAATTACTAAACAATCCTTGCATCCCTGGAATAAATCCCAGTTGATCACCTTGTATGAGTCTTGTGATATATTGTTGGATTCAGTTTGCTAATGCTTTGTTGAGGATTTTTGTGTAAGTATTCATCACCGTTATTGGCCTGTAATTTTATTAATTTGTAGTTTCTTTGTCTGGTTTTGCTATCAGGATAATGTTGGTCTCTGTTTTCTGGGAATTTCATTTTTTATTATGAATTATTTTGCTGGGAGTTTTTATATTTTATTATAAATTCAATTTCATTACTAGTGATCAGTCTGTTTAGATTGTCTATTTCTTCCTGATTGAGTCTTAGAAGGTTGTATTTTTCTTGAAATTTGTCCATGTCTTTCAGTTTGTTTAATTTCTTGGTGGGTAAATATTCATAGTATTATCTTATAACTTTTGTATCTCTGTGGTATCAGTTGTTATTTCTCTTCTTTCATTTCTTATTTTATAAGTGTCCTCACTCTTCTTATCAGTGATTCTGGCTAAAGGCTTATCAGTTTTATTTATCTTTTCATGAAACCAGCTCTTGATTTCATTAATCTTTTCAATTTGGAAGAGTCTCTATTCTATTTATTTCTTCTTTGATCTATATTACTTCCTTCTTTCTCTTAAGGATTTGTTTGTCCTTCTTTTTATAACTCCTTTAGATGATAAGTTAGGTTGTTTGTTGGAATTTTTCTTGTCTCTTGAGGTAGGCCTATGTTACTATAAACCCTCTTAGGACTGCACTTGATAAATTTTGGGAAGTCATTTTTCTATTTTCATCCATTTTGGTATTTTCTGATTTCCTCTTCAGTTTCTTCATTGACCCATTGATTTTTTCATAGCATGTTGTTTAGTTCACAGGTATTTGGGATTTTTTCCCCATTTTTCTTCCTGTAATTGATTTCCAGTTTCATACTGTTGTTGTTGGGAAAAAATGCTAGATATCATTTCTATCCTCTTAAATTTGTTAAGACATGTTTTGTCACATTGCATGTTATATATCCTGAAGAATGTTCCACGTGAACTTGTTTTAGGATGGAATGTTCTGTAGATATCTAATTAGTCCAACTCATCTATTGTATCATTTAAAACTACTGTTTTCTTATTGATATTCTGTATGGATGATCTCTCCATTGGTATAAGTGGAGTGTTAAAGTTCCCTACTTTTATTATGCTATTGTCAATTTCTCCTTTTATGTCTGTATTTGCTGTATATATTTTGGTGCTCCTTCATTGGTTGCATATATGTGTTAACAAGTGTAACATCTTCTTCTTACACTGATTCCTTTATATTATATAATACCTTTCTTTGTCTTTTGTTATGAACTTTGTTTTAAATTCTATTTTGTCTTATATTTGCATGGCTACCCCACTTTTTTGTCATTTTTCTTTGTATGAAATATCTTTCTCAATACCCTCACTTTCAGTCTGAGTGTCTCTTTAGCTCTGAACTGAGTCTCTTGTAAGCAGCATATTGAAATGTCTTATTTTTTAATTCAAATCAGCCATCTTCTGACTTTGATTGGAGCATTTAGTTGACTGACATTTAAAGTATTATAATTATTGATAATTATGTACTTATTGTCATTTGATTGCTGGTTTACCACTTGTTTTTGTATTTCTTCTCTGTTCTTTATTTATTTCTTCTCTTTTAGTTTTATGATAGACTCTTAGTTTTATTGTATTGATAAACTCTGTTTTTGCTTGTCTGAAAAGTTCTTTATCTTAAATTTTAAATAATAATTTTGCTGGATGGAGTGTCTTAGATTGGAGGCTCTTTCCTTTCAGCAGTTTGAATATATCATGCCACTTGCATCTGGTCTGCAAGATTTCTGCAGAAAAATTAGCTGATAGCCTCATGGGTGTTCCTTTGCATGACTTTTTCTTCTTGCTGCCTTTAGAATTCTCTCTTTAACTTTTGCCATTTAAGTTATGATCATGTCTTGGTTTGGGTCTGTTTGGGTTCATCTTGTTTGAAACTGTTCTTTCTGTGCTTGAATATCTGTTTACTTATACAGATTTGAAACTTTTTTCAGACAAAATGTCAACAAATGCTTACCTCTCCCTCTTTTCTCTTTCTGGGACTTCTATAATTTAAAAATTGGTAAGCTCAACCCTGTCCCAGAGTTTCTTTAAGTTACTCTCTTTTCTTGTTTCTTACTATTTTTTTCTGTTCTGATTGGGTGATTTCCGTTATTCTATCTTCTTGATCTTGTGTGCCTTCTTTTGTGTCACATAGTCGGTTAATAATGCCTCCAGTGTGTCTTTTCTCTCAGATACTGTATTCTTCAGTCTCGACTGGTTCTTTTTTATATCTATTAGTTAAAAATTCTCAATGTTTTCATCTATTCTTTTCTCTCATTCAGTTAGCATGCTTATTACTAAAGTTTTTAATTTTTATATTGTAAATTATTTATGTTTTCTTAGTATTTTTCAGGAATTTTCTCTTGTTCTTTGAATTGACACAAATTCAGATCTTCTCATTTTGATTAACTTTCTCTTTCTCTCTATGAGATTAAGTGAAACCATTACCTTTTACTGTCTTGAAAGGGTATCTTTATGTGGGAGCATTCCTATACAGTCTCCATCTGCCCATTGGCTTTGGTGGGAGGTATGGATCTGACATGAAAATAGGTCATGTCTTTCCTCAGGGTTTACTGGCAGCTATCCTCTGAGTAGTAGATGGGCTGGAGATGGAGGGGCTATGGCCAAACCCAGGTATGAGCTGTGGCTTCCTCTCTGCTCAGTGGCCGTTATGGTCCTATTGGTGGCAGGGTCAGTTAGTAAAGCAAAAACCTTGAAGGTTGGATCTGAGCTGGCTCAGTTTCCATTAAGTGTGTGATTCCCTCCTATCCCCGGCTCCCAGCACTGACACTTTCGTCCCAGGGAGGAGAAGTGTTATAGCAACAGGATCTGGCAAGGGGTACCCAGCACAGGCCCAGGTATAGCCTATGGCTGTTCAGATAAGGCCAGAGATCTGGACTGTCCCTGATGCACTACCTGGGTAAGTGCCAGAAATGGCTGCCTCCACCTGCTCAGATTCTACTTTGTACCTTATAGCATACCTCTCCCCTAAACCCCTGCTGTCCTTACCCTGGTATGGAACTGCCCTGCAGGGCAGGTGGGGCCTATGTGGGGCACAGGTTGTGCTGTTCTGGCCACAGAGATCTGGGCTGCTTCTCCTGTGCTGTCCCTAAAGCACCAGTAATGGCTGCCCCATCCTGCTCAGATGCCAGTTCAGGTCTGAGCCATCTCCATGTCTCATAGCTGAGCTCCCAAGCAGGGCTGAATAATTTGCATGGCTTGGAGTGGAGTGTATGGCAGTGTAGTCATGAGAAACCATCCAGCTACCCATACAATTTTCAACCCACCTTCTCTGTCCTGCTTTGGGAACAAGAAAGCAAGTGATGTGCTCTTTATAAGCAGAGTCTAGGCTTCCCATAGCCCTCCTGTTAATCTCTCCTGTCCTGCAACCAGCCAAGGGAGCTCATCTTCCTTGGGTCAGACCCCAGACCTGGGACAGCCGATATATGGCTCTAAAAATTCACTACCCATGGAGTATCTCTATGTAATCTCCCTCATCCTCTGAGTCCCCTCCCAGAGGCCCTGGTCCTGACCTGATTGCTTCTCTTCCCTTCCTACTTGATTCTGTGTGAATCTTTATTACGCCCTTGTAGTATGGGAGTCTGTCTGCCAGTTTCCGGTTGGTTTTCAGCAAGAATTATTTCACGTGTAGATATTTTCTTGAGTGTTCATGTAAGCTGGTAAGTTCTGTGTCCTTCTAACCTGCCATCTTGATCTCTTCTGATCTCTTATGAATTTGAATAGATTTTCAGTTGATTCTCTTGTACTTTCAAGCAAGGGGGGAGGCAATTTTATGATATTGCCAAAATCATCTTGTTTACCCCCTGGGCTCACATGGAGAATACTTTCCCTGCCTCACTTCCAGCAATGTGGGGCAATTGACCAGGTTTTGAATGGATGCACACCACTTCCAAGTTTGGTCATAAATCTCTTAAATTATCTCTCACATTCTTTCTTCTCTATTTGGCTACTGGATGATAAGACTCAGAGCAACCTTGGAGTCTCTCATTGCTGACACAGCACTTATGTCAGTCTAGGTTCCAAAATGACTGAATGAAAAACACTACCTTACTTGGCCTGTGTTGTACTATGACATATGTAAGATCAAGGGGTTGTTTGTTGCAGCAGTTAAAGTAACTGACCTTCACCAACACATAAACTAACTTGACACATAGAAGATATTTATAGAGATAAAATTTTTGAAAATTACTCAAAAAGCTATACCCTATTAGAGATATAATGATTCTATATTTTAAAAAGTATAAAATTAATAAAAGATTAATATATAAACCCATACAATCCCAATCAAAATCTCAAAGTAATATATTATGAAAGTTTTAATGTTAAATAAGAAATTCATATACAAGAATTAAATAGATAATTATGAAAAGACTGAGAAGGGGAAACATTTGCCCTCCAGATATAAAACCATACTTTAAAGCTATACGAATTAATACAGGGCTATGATTTTGTAGGATTATTCAGTGAAATAAAATATAAACCAAAGAAAATATGGCTGTGTATGTAAAAGTTTAATGTATGATAATGTAGCATTTAAGTCAGCATGGACCAAAAGCTATTGGGGCAAAAGGCTAATTCTTTTAATAAATAAATAAGGTTAGGTCACCTCACAACATTAAAAATTTATTTGAATTAAAAGTCAAAATGAAAAATCAAAAGCTACAAAAATAAAATAAGAAAATACAGACAATGTTTATGACTTCAGGGTGGATAAGGCCTGCTTGAATAAGTTATAAAACTTAAAAAGTATAAATAACTAGTGTCCAGATTAAAGGCAAATTAAATCAAGGGGAAAAAAAAAACAAAATATTTCAACAAAAAATAAGAAGCAACAGATGTAAATTGGGAAAGTCATAGTAAAAGTAAAATATTAAATAAGCAAAAAGATGCTCAATCTCACATATGATCAGTAATATACAAATTCAGGGGCTTCCTTGGTGACTCATATGGTACATAATCTGCCTGCAATGCAGGAAACGTGGGTTCAGTCCTTGGGTTGGGAAGATCCCCTAATGAAGGGAATGGTTACTCACTCCAGTATTCTTGCCTGGAGAATTTCACAGACAGAGGAGGAACCTGGTGGGCTACAGTCTAAGGGGTCACAAAAAGGTGGACACAGCTTCAGACAAATTCAATCTATAAGGTGGAACTTTTTACTCCTGAAACTAACAAGTTTTAACAAATTAATATATCAAGTGTTGGCAAGAAAGCATAAAATGTTGGTAAGAAAATAAAATCCCAAGAAACGGAATTACAAAATTTGTCTAGGCTTGCTAGATATTAAGGATGAGAGAGTAAGTTGATATGGCAACTTAAGAAAGACTTTTAATAATCAAGTAGTATCTATTAAAACTAAAGATGGGCACTCTCTATGATTGCACTTGGTTGTTTTTATGTTGGATAAAAGCTTTCAATATGTGATTGAGGGGGTCTGTACAAAGATGTTCATTTCAATATTTTTTATATTAGTTAGAAACAAAACAATCAAAATGTCTATCCATTCAGTTCAGTTCAGATGCTGACTCGTGTCCACTTCTTTGTGACCCCATAGACTGCAGCACATCAGGCTTCTCTGTCCGTTACCAACCCCCAGAGCTTGCTCAAACTCATGTTCATCAAGTCAGTGATGCCATCCTCCCATCTCATCCTCTGTTGTCCCCTTCTCTTCCCACCTTCAATCTTTCCCAACATCAGGGTCTTTTCAAATGAGTCAGTTCTTCACATCAAGTGGCCAAAGTATTGGAGTTTCAGCTTCAGCATCAGTCCTTCCAATGAATATTCAGGACTGATCTCCTTTAGGATGGACTGGTTGGATCTCCTTGCAGTCCAAGGGACTCTCAAGAGTCTTCTTCAACACCACACTTCAAAAGCATCAGTTCTTTGGTGCTCAGCTTTCTTTATAGTCCAACTCTCATATCCATACATGACTACTGGAAAAACCATAGCTTTGACTAGAGGGACCTTTGTTGGCCTTTGTCTACCCTTTGGGACCTTTGTCTATCCTTTGGGACCTTTGTCTATCCTAGGAGACCTTTGTCTATCCAATGGGAGTAGTTAAATAAACTCTCTGGTCTATTGTTCCACATTGGTTGTAAAAAATGCCATTGGCCTAAATATATTACATGGAAAAAGGGCTAAAGTACCTTATTGAAAGGTAGAAGGTGGAATTGAGATCCCACTTCTGCCACCTCCTGCCTGCAAGCACAATGATATTTCCATTTTCTGCCCAGTGTCTGGTCACAGGGCTTTATGCCTATTAAGAGGTGAATCAGGGTATCTGATTTTCTTGCATGGGCCATAGTTGCAGCGTTGAAATCCTGGAGCAACACTTGTAGCAGCAGATTTCTGATTTCCCAACTAACTAACCACAATGGAAGCAATAGCCTCCTTGGCAGGCCAATAGGGTAATATTCTAATGGGAATCTTTCATAGAAGCCCAGACAATTGGCTTTTTCTAGATTATTCAATTATTTTGAAAGCATTTAATATTCTATATCTTTTTTCCCTTAAACTAGGTAGAGACATCTGTTATCTACAGCTGACCTTAACACATACAGTATTTGATACTAAGAAATGGCTGTAAGAAACAGATTTTTAAGGTTGAGAATCTGTTTAGATTATTTATATCTCACCTTTTGATTTTGAGCAGTAACAATCTGGGTAGCATTAAAGGATAAGATACAGATAATCTAAGGAAATTTAAAGTATTACCTGTGTTCACTTGGAATAAAATGCTAATTAAAAGTGTGGTATTGTTGGCAGGTCAAGTGGTGATGGCCTTTACATAATACATATGGCATGTGGAGTATAAAGACTGTGAGATGGAGTGGTCACTTCCAAAACTGCCAGTGAAACTTTTTAAATTGCAGAATTGGGGTTTTAAATTCCTAGTAACAAGAATGATCAGAAAATGAGGAAGCTTTTATGACTGTCCAGAAAAATCTATCTCTAATGGCTCAGTGTTGGAGTAATAAAGAATCAGAGGTATAATATTCGCAGCAACAAAAATGGCCCTAGAGATTGTCATGCTGAGTGAGGTAAGTCAGACAGAGATGGAGAAATATCATTTGATATCCCTTATGAGTGGAATCTATAAAGAAATGATACAAATGAACTAACTTGCAAAACAGAAACAGAATCAAGACAAGGAACTTATGGCTTCCAAGTGGAAGAAAGTGGGGAAGGGATACTTGGGAGTTTGGAATGGACATGTACACACTGCTATATTTAAAATGGATAAACAACAAGGACCTACTGTGTAGCACACGGAACTCTTTCCAATGTTTTGTGGCAGCCTTGATTGGAGGGGTGTTTGAGGGAGAATGGATATATGTATATGTATGGTTGGGGTTTCCTGGTGATAAAGAATCTGCCTGCCAATGCAGGAGACCTAAGAGATGCGAATTCAATCCCTAGGTTAGGAAGATCCCCGCGAGTAGGAAATGGCAACCACTCCAATATTCTTACCTAGAAAATTCCATAGACAGAGGAACTTTGAAGGCTACAGCCCATGTGGTCACAACGAGTCAGACACTGAGTGACTGAGCACACACATATGTATGATTAAAGCCCAATCACTGTTGGCTGGAAACTATCACAACATTGTTAATTGGCTATACCCCAGTACAAAATAAAAAGTTTTAAAAAAATCAGTCAGAAACAAATTTTCAAATACCTAACTTACAGTGAAGATTTAATCAGCTGAAAATTGTGAAAATTATGACACTGGGGAAAAAATGAAATGCCAAGAAATAGAATTACAAATATTGCCAGATATGGAAGACAGAGTATCTTCAATTCCTAAATCCACTGAGTCTCCCTGGTACTGTCTATCGAAACAAGTCCTTCCCAGCTAGAAGACATAGACCAATCTCACTGGAGATTATTACTTTCAAAGAAATGCCACTTCTCCAGTACCTCATCCTTCCACCTGTCACCTCCACATCTAGGCTGAGATTCAGACCTCAGCATTCCTCAGGGGATCAATCTAGAAGTCAGACTTGGGAGGAAAGGTTCAGACTCAAAAGGAATTTTAAGGATTTACTCAGTCATATCAGAAGAGAAACTGGAGAATGTGTACAGAAATGAATTCCAAAGATTTTTAGAACAGAGATGGAATTTTTGCTTAAAGCTGAAGGTATCAACATTATGAGGGTGAAAGATTTTCAATTCTATCAGCTAACTTAAGAAACTAGGAATATCTCTGTACATACAATTAATCAAAACCTGGCTGCATAGCGAAAATACGCTTTACATATGTTTACTTATTTATCCTTCTCAATGATCCAAATGATAATCACTAACATCATCTGCAGAATAAAGAGGTTAATTAATCTAAGCTGTAACAATACAGCCAGCAACCAGCAGAGATAGGACTTAACCATTACCTAGAAAGAGCACACCAATTCTACCCAGGGTTGTTTTCCCACGTTATCCACAGAATACCATTCTATAGAAACTGCCTAGGAAGACACATATTGCAAACATTAATGAAAATCAAAGAATGCTTTTCACCTTTTTTTCCCAAAGGAAAATTCATCCAAATAGACAATATAAGGAGAACAATAATAAGAAAGCACTAAAATGGGGGCAAAAAGTAATAAAAAGAGGAACAGATATGAAAAAGAGAAGCCAAAAGAATAGAAAAGTATAAGAAGATAATAAATATAAAACAGATGAATAGAAAAGAGTATTCAATGTATTGGGTTTTTGGCCAAAAATTTTGCTTGACTTTTTCCGTAATCTTACAGAAAAACCCAAATGAACTTTTTGGTTAACCAAATACTTTCTTTTAAAATAGTAATGTGACTGTATAAATTAAAAGCTCAGTCACCCAGCAGATAAATGATACTATGATGACCTCCAACATTTCCCTTTGAGAATAATTTGGTGTTACTACCTGTTAGAACTCTAAAATCTATGACTAGGAAAGGACTTCATCTAACCCTTTGATGGTTTATGTATAAAAGTGTTAAATAACCAGCTTTCTAACTCATTTTTAATAATCTGCTTTCAGGGTGGTTCAGGGAATTCTTGTAGACTATTAGGAAAGTTGGTACCATGTACTCCCAAAGGGGTGAAATAATTGAAATTATTTTATGATTAAGAATCTTGATTAAGAGGAAGAGATTGCCCTATCTCAATGTTGGAAGAAAATAGTAGCTTAGAAATTATCTTCTTAGACAATGTGGAGAATGGTATAAAATGTCTAAGAAAAAATAAACATATCATTGTTATGAGAACATTTGAATCATAAATATTTGGGGATCAAAGAAAGGAAACAGCATCCCTTTTGGCCAAGGAGCAAATTGTTTAAATGTCTGCTAACTTAGTCATATTGGTTTATAGTGGTTTTTCATCAAAACAGATTCCAGGGTTAATTTTTACATGTTTATTTCTGCTAATGGAATATTAATCAAGAAGATGTCATTTTTTCTTAAGATTGTTCATTTTGTTTACATACCCAGCTGGCACTTAGCTTTGCCTTACCACTTCATCTTTCATTTTCCAGATCTTGTCTCATTTCCATGTTTACAGTCCAATTAACTATAACTAACTGATTGGCTGCAAAATGTTTTATGAAAATATTATATAGTATGATAGCAATACTGTTTAAATTTGACAAGAATATATTACTCAGTTGAAGAAATTCTGTTTTATATGTAAAAGTATGATTACCATAAAACCTCAGTTAACGTAAATCATCCAAGTTCAGTCTTTCTTGTAGACACGTCAATCAGAAGACAAAATGATTGAATAAAAATTTTGACCTGGATTGCAAAATAATGAGGAAAATGGGTAGTTGCACTGGGTGACGTATATTTGGGACAAATATTAGACCAAATAAATGGAGATCTAAGCTATGGTCCTACTTGATAATTTAAGGATGTAAAATGTTCTCCCAAACTAGTCTATAAAACCAATGTAGCTCCAGTAAACTATCATTGTTTTGTGTAAAATCTGACAAGATGATCCAAAAATTCATGTGGAAAGACCTAGACTAGAATACCTAAAAGCAGATTTTTAAGAACAAAGATGAAAAGACTTTGAAGATATGAAAAACTATTATAGATGCTTAATAGTTAAGACAGTATATAAAGGGCAGAAGGATAGACATAAAGGTCAAGGCAACAGAATATGGAGTTCCAGATTTATGCATAAATTAATTTTTACAGAGCTAAAACCATTATAAATGGAAAAAGATAGACTATTTAAAGTTATTAAAAGTGGTTAATTATGTTCAAAAACATCTTAAATCACACAATATGCAAAAATAAATTCTAGGCAGATTTTAGACAGAATTAAAAGCAAACTTTAAAATGTTAAAAGAACAAATAGCCATACCTATATGACAATAAAGGAAAAAGGTCCTAAATAAGATACAGAAAACACAAACCATGAAGGAAAATTTAAATAAGTTAAATAGATTGAAATATAATTAAAAAAAATAAAAGACACCTTAAGAAAAGTTAAAATGAATCATAGTTTGGAAAAAAGCTAATTTATAGTACATATATGTGTTAAAGAACAATATTCAATATAAAACAAAACAATACCTTATAAACTCATTTTTTAAAAAAACAGACTACCTAAAAAAGAATGTGAAAAGAATATGCACAGGCAGTTTATGGAAGAGGAAATGCAAATAGCCAATAATCCTATGCATGAAACTGTGGGAAGCTACCTTGTTTGCAAACAGAATAAATTCTCAGACTCTGACCATCTCAATAACTAGTGAAACAACCACACACCCACACACACAAATCAGTAAGTCTATAAGAGATTTGAAGAAACGACCAACTTAACTTAAAACAGAGATGATGACATTCCACTTGAAGAAATAAATACAAAAAATAAATTATTTTAGATTTATTTTGGTCCATAAAGTAAGTTTCAACAAATACCAAAGGATTCAAATTATAAAATGTATGTCCGCTGAATGACATGGGATTAATTAATGAAGTGGAAATAATGATAACTAAAAAAAGTTCCAAATGTTTGGAAATTAGGCAACATGCTTTTAAAAACCCACAGGTTTAAAAGAAATCAAAAATTTAGAAAATGTAAAGAACTAAGTGATAATAAAAACACAACATATCAAGATTTGTGGGATACAAAAAATGCTTCAATGGATAAACATACATTATTGCTCTAAGTGTAAATATTAGAAAAGAAGGAAGATTTCAAAGCCAATGGTCTATACTTCTAACTCAAATTAAACTCAAAGAAATAAGGACAAAAGTAATGAAAATAAGTGGTGAAATCAATAAAATAGAAAAATCAACAGAGCTTTGGTTTTGGTTCTTTGAGCACATTAGTAATACTGATTAACACTTAGCAAGAGAAAGAGAATACAAATAATTAATAAAGGAATAAAAAAAGGGCATTCCTACAGATTCCATATACATCAAAAGAATAATAAGAGGATATTATAATGACTTCATGTCAACAAATGACAATACCATGTGCAAGTTCTTGAAAAATATAATCTACCAGAAATATGACCCAGAAGAAATGAGGCATCTTTATAGTCCTATATTAAATCAATCAAACCCATTATAAAAATTTTTTCTCTTAAAAATTCCAGATGTTGATCATTTATTTCACTGGTGAATTATTCCTGTTAGTAAAATAAACAAATAAACCATACATAAATTCTTCCAAAGAATAGAAAAATAGGCAACTTACCAACAATCAACTCAATTTATGAGCCAGCAAAACCCTACACCAAAACCTGAAAAGGACTTATACAAAAAGTAAATATGAGTCAATATTTCTTATTAATATAAATATGAATATATTAAAACCTTAGCTAACAGAAACTAGTTTTATGTAAAAGCAGAGTACATCAAAACTAGGTGAAACTGTTTTCAACAATTTGAAAATCAATCAATACAATAAACCTAGAAGGTGAACAAGGGAGATAAACAATCTGATTATTTCAAAAAATATAGAAAATATGTGTAAAAATATGTAAACATACATATTTATTAAAAAGAAAAATTCTTAACATAACTGAAATAGCCAGGAATTTTCTTAATCTAGTAAAAGGTATCTACAAAATGAAATATTAATATAACATGGTAAAATATTGACCATTTCCCCACACACTGAGAATGGCAAGACCAGAAATCCACAACCACCAATTTCATTAAAAATTAGAGGTCTTAACTAGTTCAAAGAAGCAATATAAGAAGATGCTTTTAAGAACAACAGGTTGGAAAATAATTAGTAAAACTCTTATTCACAGATGATATAACTGTGTGTATGAAAAGTTCAAAATAATGTACAAGCAATTAGAAATAATGAATATTTAGGAAGAATGCTGGATACAAGGTGACTATATCCTGCTTTGTGTTTACCCCAGAGAGGCAGGATGTAACACTTCCCAATGAACAGATAGGATGTTGAGGGAGATGACATTCCAAGGGAATTTGAGAGTGCATTACTCCCACAAGCAACTGCAGTGAAGAGCAGGTAGGACACAAATGGGTCGAAGCATGCTTGAGCGTAGCAGAGAGAGTGGGTGGGCCTTTCTAGGGGCAAGGGAACAAAGGAAAGGCCTGGGGATTGGCCACATGTGCCAAAAGAAGGTGCTTACCTGGGCTTTCTATCAGTTCTGTGCTGATGTAGAACAAGGGGAAGAAGGAATTGGGGCTTATAAGAAGTCAGGAGGCAAACATCAAAACATGGAGTCAGGCTCTGTTAAGTAACCCAAATCAATCATATTTCTGTATACTGCTGCTGTGTTGTGCTCAATCGTGTCTGACTCTTTGCGATGTCATGGACTGCAGACCACCAGTCTTCTCTGTCCTTGGGATTTTCCAAGCAAGATTGATTACTGGAGTGGGTTGACATTTCCTCCTCCAGGGCATCTTTCTGACTCAGGGATTGAATCCGCATCTCCTGAGTCTCCTGCATTGGCAGGCTAATTCTTTACCACTGAGCCCCCTGGAAAGCCCCATATTTCTGTACACCAGTAAAACAAACAAACAAACAAAAAACATACAAATGAAATGTAAAAGGACTGCTAATAATAAGAGAATCAAAATGCATCAAAACATAGAATAAATCCAATGAAGAAAATGGAAAGATCTTTATATTGCACAAGTTGTGTGTGTGTGTGTGTGTACGTGTTGTGTATGCTAGATTGCTTCAGTCATGTCTGACTCTGTTACCCCAAGGACTATAGTCTGCCAGACTCCTCTGTCCATGGGATTCTCCAGGCAAGAATACTGGAGTGGGTTGCCATGCCCTCGTCCAAGGCATCTTCCTTGGAAATTAGAAATGCTCAACATTTCTAATCATGAGGGAAATGCAAATCAAAACCACAGTGAAATATCTATCATCTCATGCCTGGCACTCTGGGACTGAACCCACGTCTCCTGCATTAGCAGGCAGGTTCTTTACCACTAGCACCACTGTGTAAGCTGCTAAACATTACTGGGGAAAATGAACGAAACTGCTATGCTACATGTTAATGGTTATTCAACGTTGTTAAGATGTACTAATGTTTAATTAATCCACAACAAAAGAAGCAAGTATATACAACAGGGGAGAAAAGACTGTCTCCAGTAAGTGGTGTGGGGAAAACTGGAAAGCTCCATATAAAAAGAATGTAATTAGAACATTCTCTAACACTATATACAAAACAAACTCAAAATACAAAAGACCTAAATGTAAGACCAGAACCCATAACATTCCTAGAGAAAAAGATAGGCAAACACACTTTGATATAAATCATAGCAATATTTTTTTTAATCTTTCTCCTAAAGCAAAGGAAATAACAGCAAAACTATATAGTTCAATTCAGTTCAGTTCAGTTCATTCGCTCAGTTGTGTCTGACTCTTTGCAGCCCCATGGACTGCAGCACGCCAGGTCTCCCCTTCACCAGCTCCCGAAGTTTACCCAAACTCATGTCAGTGATGCCATCTGACTATTTCATCCTCTATTGTCCCCTTCTCCTACCTTCAATCTTTCCCAGCATCAGGGTCTTTTCCAATGAGTAAGTTCTTCACATCAGGTGGCCAGAGTATTGGAGTTTCAGCTTCAGCATCAGTCCTTCCAATGAATATTCAGAACTGATTTCCTTTAGGAATGACTATTTGGATCTCCTTGCAGTCCACAAGACTCTCGAGTCTTCTCCAGCACCACAGTTCAAAAGCATCAATTCTTTGACACTCAGCTTTCTTTATAGTCCAACTCTCACATTCATACATGACTACTGAAAAAAACCATAGCTTTGACTAGACAGACCAAAAGTAACGTCTCTGCTCTTTAATATGCTGTCTAAGTTGGTCATAACTTTTCTTCCAAGGAGCAAACGTCTTTTAATTTCATGGCTGCAGTCACCATTTGCAGTAACTTTGGAGCCCAGAAAAATAAAGTCTGTCACTGTTTCCACTGTTTCCCCATCTATTTCCCATGAAGTGATGGGACCAGATGCTATGATCTTAGTTTTCTGAATGTTGAGTTTTAAATCAACTTTTACTCTAATTAAACCTAAAAGCTTTTGTATAACAAAGGAAACCATCAAGAATGCAAAAAGACAATTTACTTAATGGGAGAAAATATTTGCAAATGATATGACAGATAGGGGGCTAACATCAGGATACAACTCAACATCAAAAAAAACAAACAACCCAGTTGAAAAGGGAGCATAAGACCTGAATAGACATTTTCCCAGAGAGGACTGCAGATGGCCAACAGGCACATGAAAAAATGGTCAACATTTGTAATCATCAGGGCAACACAGATCAAAACCACAATGAGATATCACCTCATGCCTGTCAGAGTGACTATCATTGAAGAGAACAGAAATAACAAATGTTGGCAAGGATGTGGAGAAAAGGGAACCCTCATACACGCTTAGTGGAAATGTAAATTGGTGCAACCACTGTGGAAAACAGTATTCAGATTTCTCAAAAAGCTAAAAATAAAACTACCCTTTAACCCAGAAATTCCACTCCTGGGTGTATATTTAAAAAAAGTAAAAACACTAATTCAAAAAGATAATACACTCCAATATTCATAGTAGCATTATTTACAATTGACAAGATATAGAATCAAACTAGCTGTCCAACAACAGATGAATAAAGAAAATGTGATACACACACACACACACACAATGGAATTCTACTCAGTGATAAAAATCGATGGACTTAGAGGGTATTTCTTTAAATGAAATAAGTTAGACAGAGAAAGGCAAATACTGTGTGATATCTCTGATATGTACACTCTAAAAAATATAATTAACTTGTGAATAAAACAAAACAGAAACATTTCAAATGTAGAAAACAAACTAGTGGTTACCACTGGGGAAAGAGAAGAAGAGAAGGGCAATATAGGGACAGGGAATTAAGAAAAGGTACAAACCATTATGTAGCTTACAAAATAAGCTACAAGGATATATTGTACAACACAAGGTATATTTTTTATAGTTTAAAATTTATAGTTACCACAAAATATAGTTACATGGAGTATAAATTTGGAGATTGTGAATTGCTCTGTTGTACACTTGTAGTTTTCAGTAGTCGTGTATGGATGTGAGAGTTGGACTGTGAAGAAGGCTGAGCGCCGAAGAATTGATGCTTTTGAACTATGGTGTTGGAGAAGACTCTTGAGAGTCCCTTGGACTCCAAGGAGATCCAACCAGTCCATTCGGAAGGAGATCAGCCCTGAGATTTCTTTGGAAGGAATGATGCTAAAGCTGAAACTCCAGTACTTTGGCCACCTCATGTGAAGAGTTGACTCATTGGAAAAGACTCTGATGCTGGGAGGGATTAGGGCAAGAGAAGAAGGGGACAACAGAGGATGAGATGGCTGGATGGCATCACTGACTCTATGGACGCGAGTCTGGGTGAACTCTGGGAGATGGTGATGGACAGGGAGGCCTGGCGTGCTGCGATTCATGGGGTCACAAAGAGTTGAACACGACTGAGTGACTGAACTGAACTGAACTGTACCTCAACTATACTTCAATAAGAAAGAAAAAAAGACATAGATTATCATCAAATTGCTCTATGTGTTCATGAGTGCTCAGGCTCTTCATTGGTGTCTGACTCTTTGCAACCCTCTGGACTGTAGCCTCTCAGGCTCCTCTGTCCATGGGATTCTCCAGGCAAGAAAACTGGAGGGGTTGCCATGCCCTTCTCTAGGGGATCTTCCTAACCCAGGGATCGAACCTATGCCTCCTGCATCTAATACATTAAAGGCAAATTCTTTATCCACTGAGGCACCTGAGAAGCCCAAACTGATATATAGGTTTAATGTAATTCCAATTTAAAAAAAAATCTCAGCAAGCTCTTTGAGGAGACTGGCAAAACTGCTGATGAGTCTGCAGTCTGAGTCAGAGGGTAGAACTGGGTTATCAAAATGGCAGGTATTATTAATCTGAAATTACCTGATGACTTTATTTTACATTGGGAAAGCATTTCCAGAAGGGATCTGTTACTTGCAGATCACGCTTTCTTCTACAGATACCACTGAAGATGCTATGCTCATGTTTGCTTCTCTATTCTTTTCTTTTCTTGCATGGCAGCTAATCTCCCATCTGACTGACATGTTGATCCCTTCCAAATTTGAATGCTATGCTCTGCAAACTCAGGGTGCAAACAAAGCCACATTGAATTCCAACTAATAATCCAACTTATTGCCCCCGACCCCAATATTATTAGCAGGAAGTCATTCTTCCAAGACTTTTCTTCTTCCTGCTGCTAAGTCGCTTCAGTCGTGTCTGACTCTGTGCGACCCCAGAGACCACAGCCCACCAGGCTCCCCCATCCCTGGGATTCTCCAGGCAAGAACACTGGAGTGGGTTGCCATTTCCCTCTCCATTTGGGGCTCACTCCATGCAACTAATTTGCTTCCGAAAACAATGCAAGCCATCAAAAGAACTAGAGGTCATCACTGCTGCTGTTTCTGGCTGCCTTGAGATGCCCTAGTCCAAAAGTGGTCCTGCAGTCAATATGCCCATTATTGCTGCATACTCAAGGGAAGGTTCACACCCAGGCTGCATAAGAACCCATGAAGGGTGAACGCTATTTAAATTCACCATTCAGAGCTCAATGAAGTATTCCCCAAGCACAGTCATTGTGGAGGACAATTTGTAGAGTATTCCAGCCTCAGACACACACTGTGCTAAAATTGGGCCCCTCTGTTAAATCTTTGTATCATGGTGTGACCTTGAGTTACACACCTAAACAAATACTGTAGTCCACCAGACTCCTCTGTCCATGGGATTATCCAGGCAAGAATACTGGATTGGGTAGATATTCCCTTCTCCAGGGGATCTTTCCAACCCAGGGATGGAACCCAGGTCTGCTGCATTGCATACAGATTCTTTATCATCTGAGCCACTAGGGAAGCCCAAAACAAATACTACTTAATCCCAACTATTGATCCATCACCACTCCACTTCACCTCCTCCTTTCCTTTTCTTGAACAAAAACATTCTAAAGACAGACTATTAAAAGTGTTGTCCAAGTACCCACAGCACGTTAGTTTTACCTAGGAGCCTGTAGAAAATTCTTTTGCTTAACTGGTAGCCATTTTAAAAAAATAAATATTTATTTTTATTTATTTATTTGGCTGCACTGGATCTTAGTTGCAGCATATGGGATCTACTCCCCAACCAGGGATTGAACTCAGGCCCCTTGCATTATGAGTTCTGAATCTCAGCTATCAGACCACAAGGAAGTGCTGCTAACCTTTGCAACTGCTAACCTTCCAACTGAAAAGCTCAAGAATAGAACTAAGAATCTGTGTTGAACATGCTTTCCAGATGATTCTTAGGCACAGTAAATTTAGACTTGCTGTTTTAAGTTGTTTTAATATCTTTGCCTATAACAAGAACAGAAGTTAGTATTTTCAAACAGGTTACAGTTCAACTTGACCAAGGAGCTATTCTATTTCTTTAAGAGCCCATTTGTACTCTGTAATTCCTTAATTATGCTCTTAGTAGTAGGAAGATTTGAAAAGTGTAGCCATTTTCTGAAAGAAAATTTCACCCTTGGACAAACATGTATACACGTGAAAATCCAAGAGACCACACAAGAGAAAATTCAGTTTTCCCTTGAGTAATTTATCAGTTTTCATTGCATCATTTCCTGGAGAAGGGAAAGGCTACCCACTCCGGTATTCTGGCCTGGAGAATTCCATGGACTGTGTAGTCCATGGAGTTGCAAAGAGTCGGACACGACTGAGTGACTTTGACTTTCACTTTATTGTATCATTTCAGCATAAGTAATGGAAGCCATTACTCTTGATTGGACTGCCACCTTCCACTCTTTGCTGGAATCCTCCCAAGTCATTTTTTAAAAAATCCTCATTTCTTCTGCCATGTATGCCCTGCCTTCTTATTTTCATCCTATATATATTTAAAACAAAGAATATTTTGGGTAATACAATATACCCCCCCAGAAGCCCAACAGAGCTTGATAAACCATAAATTTGGCATTTCTAACTCTCTCCATATTGTGCTCTTGGCTATTAGAACATAGTGTTTTGGACAGTAATATGCATTTTAAAAGATTTAGGGAAGGGATTTAAGCAGTTATAAAGATGCTCAGTCTTTTGAGCATACAATACAAACAGATCATCTAAAAAACTGCAGGCTGCTGGGGGTACTGGGGGGTGTGAAGAGAGGGGCAGAAGCACTCCCTATCCTTAACCATAAAAGCTAACAAAAGGCATGTCCTTGTGACATCCTTTGGAATAGATCTCCTTCTCTGGGAAGCACCAAATCCCTCCCTTCTCCACACTCATTTTGCTTTCCTAATGCAACTGAATCCATGAAAAAGTCCCAAATCCAGGCACCAACAAAATGTCACTATGCTTCCACATGAAGTTAAAAACTACCTCATTTTTCATAGACTCAAAGTGTTTTCCAAGGTGTCCACATTTATCTCCTAACCCCAGGCTGAGAAGCCATGTAAGTAGCTACTGCATTTCAGACACATCCTCAAGTAAAGCCCTCACTCCCCTGACCTCCATCCCTGCATCTTACTCTGCTCTCCACCAGAAAGTTGTTTGGCAAATTACAAAGAATAATGTGGTCTTTTCTGACAGTTTGGCTTGGGAGCCCCAAATGTAAACTCACATCACTGCTACCAATGAATGATTTTATTCATTTTTAGGTACTTCTTTTCTTTTTTTTTTATTCAAATACACTTTTTAAGACATGCAGTGCCCCAAGAGGAAGTGGAAGAGGTTTAATTTCAGGAGGCAGACTTACATGACGACTTTGACATGAAAAATATTAAAAATTACTCTGTCGAAAACTCCCATTGAGAACTGCATTCATTTGTTGCATTTTCAACCCCTCGAACATCAAGGTGTATGTGGGTGTGGGTGTGTTTGTGGTTGCGTGGGCCTGGTTTGTTTAGGGAGAGGTTCCACTTCACCATTGCCACCCACTCTGTCTCAAAACCCAAGGTATTTTGAGGTACCCCTGGGTTACCTGGAAGTGAATTCACCATACTTTAGTACCAGCACGTCTCTCTTCAAAATGTGGCCCGGGAGTCACTAAAGGAAACCACACAGTGTTAAGACTAAACATTCTTGAGTAAGCCTCAGTTATGGCAAGTTCAACAGCCTGGCCGTTCAGAGAGCAGTTACCGAAATTTTCCAAATAAATAAAGCAAACAAGTTACTTCAGGAAGAAGTTCACATCTATATGATTTATAATACTGGGAGTTGGCCCACTGAGGCAGAAGGAACCCAGTGAACCAGCAGTAAACCAGAGGCCACCCAGGCACTCGGGGCGGCCTCCAAGGTTTTAATTCACGTTCAATCACCTACTGAATCCTCACCAGGAGGTGCTCTGTCTAGGGAGCTGATGGTGTCTTACAACATCCTGTGAGACTTATTGGCTTGAACTTTATCGTCCAGCCTTTAAATGGGTTAATATTAACAGGAAAAAAAATAGGGATCCTATTTAGAGGCTCCTGGCAGCAAGCAAATACAGAAAAAAAATCTGCTCCTCCAAAATCAATGTTTGCTTTGCTGAGGGCCTCCTTAGGTGTACATTGGAAACAATTCTGTCTGTCTCCCACAGTTAAGTCACCCTGCAGCCTCTTATGCCAGCCAGGAGTACTTAGCAGTCCAGAATCAACAGGTTGCTGCTGTTGAGCAGAACCAGAACACAGAGGCAAAAAGAATGGAAAATGTCATATGTGACACAGTGGTCTTGATGGATGATGATGATAAAAGATGAGATGCATGTTGAAGATCCTACCTCTTATGACCTCTGACCACCAACTTCCCACTAGGCACCATCTTCAGTAATCATTCTGGCCATGAGGGCAATAACTACTGCTCTGTAGCTGGTCTCCATCTGTCATCCTAAGGCATTTCCAAATTCACACACACACACAAAGCATACTATGTATATTGTTATGCAGGAGGACATTATGCTATGATGTAGCTATTAACCCATGCTCAACATTCTTGCAATCACACCTACTTATCTCTCTGCCTTGGTATATATTATACATCTATGAAGTGAAGTGAAGTCGCTCAGTCATGTCCGACTCTTTGCGACCCCAAGGACTGTAGCCTACCAGGCTCCTCTGTCTGTGGGATTTTCCAGGCAAGAGTACTGGAGTGGATTGCCATTTCCTTCTCCAAGGGATCTTCCCAACCCAGGGACTGAACCCAGGTCTCCCGCATTGTAGACAGACCCTTTACCTGAGCCACAGGGAAGTCCATATTATACATGTATAGAATTATACAATAAAGCACATAAAGGGCATAAATTGTGTTTGATTAAATTACCCCACATGTTCTTCAGCAGAAGGCCTAAACTCCTTCTAGTGGACTTGAAATTAATTCAAAACACCTTTCAGTTGTTCAGTCTTAATATCTTATTCATATTATAAAGCCTGTATTAAATGAAAAATAAATATTAGCTATATATATATCTGAAAATAGCCAAGTGATCTATATTATTCTAATATAACTTTTTAATCAGCAAATTATAGCAGCAACATATCTTCCTGTCATTGGCCTAATTTTCAGTTTGAAGGCAGGGATGTTCTGTCTTTGGTTCACGACTATATAATTAATACATTGATGCCATTTTTTTAAAAAAATGCATGTAATCAAAGTGTAAGTTCTACTTCATTGAGAACTGGAAGTGTAAGCAGAGACAATGACCAGGAGAAGGAATATTTATAAACATTTTAAATATCACCCCAAATATTTATCTGAGTGAACCATTCTCAGAACATGCCAGATACCTGTGCATATCTTTGAGAATATCAAGATAAGTATTTATGCATTTATCCACACTGCTGTGCTTAGTTGTTCAATCATGTCCAACTCTTTGCAACCCCATGGACTGTAGCCCACCAGGCTTCTCTGTCCATGGGATTCTCCAGGCAAGACTACTGGAGTGGGTTGCCATGACCTCTTCCAGGAGATTTTCCCAAAGCAGGGATCAAACCCAGGTCTCTCACATTGCAGGTGATTTCTTACCCTATGAGCCACCAGGGGAGCCCATATTTATGCACACATAGCACTTATTATACATCATTCTGTTTATGACACTATGACAGTCTATAGTTGGAAAGAAACAACATTGGCTACAAAGAAAGAATCATTTCTAAAACAAGAAAAATTAATGATCATAAAGAAAGAACTAGGAACAAACAATAATACCAAGAAATAGAAGCCATTTCATGAGGAAAAAGTCTAAGTTTCAAAAAAGATTTTAGACCAGCTGAATATTCTTCAATGGCACAATATTCAGGACATAAGAAAAACTTGTTCCAATTAGAACAAGAATGTGGAAAAATAAAACAAAGCATGTATCCTCATAAGGGTATAAATAATGAGAAGGTATTTATGCATAAAAAGATTGAAAAGTAAAAACTGTGATAATGTCAAAATATTTCATGACTTTAATAAACCAGATAGAGAAGAATATGGAAAGGCCTTAAAAAAGAGACACGAAACATTTAATTCTAACAAAGCAAGACTGGAATTTTTGTTTTCTTTTATAGCTGTGTTTACGTTATGAGAAAAGGTTGATAAAATGACTGCTGAATGAGGGAATTCTAAGGGATAGGGTGTAGGAATCAACTTTTGCAAAGGTAAGATTATATAAGCCATTTGCTAATTTAAAAGCAAGATCTCCAACAAGAATCACCACAGTAGTGCACACTCTACTCCTTTTAGATAAAATTATCACAACCAAAGCAGGTGTTCGGAGAGCTAGTGGGTAATAGGAAGATTTCCCCAGATAATGTTGAGCAGAGCTCCTAGATGGTCCCACAAAGACATGCAGCACGAGCAAGAGAGAAACCTTTGTTTCTCTGAGCCCCTGAGACACAGGGGTTGCACATCACTGCAGCAAAACTGGGCCTATCCTCACTGATACAACAAGGGTGAAGAATAAATCTCTTTCCTATGAAGTGTTCTCATAGGAAGTAACTATATAGCGAAAAGAAAATATATGGCCACAACTACCGAAGGCTATTTACACTACAAAGTGAACAATTGGTTTCATTTTCTCGGAGATTGTACGGTTTTGAAGAGACAAAGCAATGGGGGGAATTACCACTGTGTAGACGGCAATGTTTATTGGCCTCATATTAAGACTTAGACTCTGCGATTGTAAAGAAAGGCACAGGAAAGGTCACAAAGTACAAGACATGAATATCAGAGTGGGTAGCCATTTCCTTTTCCCAGGGATCTTCCCCACCCAGGGACTGCCCCACATTTAAAGTAGGCAGATTCTTTACCATATGAGCCAGCAGGGAAGCTCTAACAAGACATGAGTCCAAATACAATTCAAGCGAGGGTGTACATGACTGGGGACATCAACAGAGAGGGGCTCAGAGTAAAGAAAAGAATAAACAAGAAAGTACAGCAGCGAAGGTGGCGATGAAGGCTGATCATGATTTCTAATACAGAGACTATTCATTCAATTTGAAAACTGAAGAACATCCCTTCAGAAGCATGCCCACCATTTTCTGGAAGGCATAGGTCTCCCACTGTAGTATCCAACCCACAGACATTGGTTATCAGTTGTAGTAGGACAGGATCAGAGAGATAACCAAGGATGAGTCTGGAAAAAGTGTGTCCTAGAATTTCCAGAAGGAGCAGCAAAAGCAGACTTTTTTAAAACCAAAAGTAAAGAAGCTCAGCAAGTGGTCAAAGATGACATTACTGGTTTCTCATTTAATAGGTGAATAAAACAGCTCTGGAGGCCCCTCAAATCTCTTGTGGTTAGTTTTGATTGGAAAGTTCAAATGGAGTATTTGCTGTTTGTTTATTCCCTACTCATTTCCACAAATAATTTGAGGGCATAGAAAAATGATCCCTATGAAACTACATGGGTACCCAAGTTGGTAAAGAAGGACTTCATGTTTTCCTTCCTTTTGCCTCAAGGTTATTTGAAATTTTTGCAAAGGGCATGTACTCATGTACTACTTTGGAATTTTAATTTAAAAAAACTTTAAAAGGCTACAAAGTAGATTTTTCTCCCTGTATTTGATTTTTCTCCTCACTTCTGAGAATAAGATGAGACATCAAATTGGACTGATTGGTAAAGTGAACAATTAGGGACCAAAGAAAGAGAAGAGAAGAATGCAGCCAAGTAAAAACCTACACAATAGGAGAGACAAGACAGCTGGATTCACTCAAGTGTCACCACTGAACTTCAGGGGAAGAGTTCTTGCTTATAAACATTTCTGGTCGCACATGAGTCTTATCCATTACAAGTGCACAGAAGCAGAGATGGAGAGGGCAGGTCTGGCTGTGACCCCTACTGCACTGCATTCTAGCCAGGAATCTTGGTAAGTATTGTGAGCGTTCTGAACACATTTCTACTCCTACAGAATAGCTAGATTTAACATATATCTTGAGGAACATTGTGAGGAGCAAATATGGTGGTAAATATAAAACACAGAGAAGATCGTCACTAAATGGTGTGCGTGTTACTCACTCAGTCGTGTCCAACTCCTTGCAATCCCATGAACTCAAGCCCCAGGCTCCTCTGTCCATGGACTTCTCCAGGCAAGAATACTGGAGTGGGTTGCCATGCACTTCTCCAGGGAATCTTCCTGACCCAGAGATCGAATCCAGGGGTCCCATATTGTAGGCAGATTCTTTACCATTTGAGCTACCCAAAAAGCCCTTAAATATAAAAACAGAGAAGATAATTAGTAAATGGCAACAGTTCCTATAGAGAACCTCTTTGAGAAAGAAGGAGGAAGATTTAAAAAATCAAGTGGGCATATATACAGAAAAAAAAACACAATTTGAAAACATTCATGCACCCCAGGACAGCACTATTTACAATAGCCAAGACATGGAAGCAACATAAGTGTCCACTGAGAAAGGAATGGATAAAGATAAAGATAGATATATATCTTCTACACAATGGAATATTAGCCATAAAAAAGAATGAAATAATGCCATTTACAGCAGCATGGATGGCCTAGAGATTATCATACTAAGGGAAGTAAGTCAGACCAATAAAGACAAATATGATATCACTTATATGTTGAATCTTTTTTAAAAAAGATAAAAATGAATTTATTTACAAAACAGAACAGACTTCAAAAACAAATTTATGGTTACAAAGGGGAAAAAGTAGGGGGAGGGATAAATTAGGACTTTGGGATTAGCAGATATACACTGCTTTATACAAAATAATCAACAAGGATCTACTGTGTAAGTACAGGGTACTGTACCTTATATTCTGTAATAACCTATATGGGAAAAGAACCTGAAAGAGTGGATATATGTGTCAGATAACTGAATCACTTTGCTGTACACCTGAAACCAACACAACACTGGAAATCAACTATGCTGTAATATAAAATAAAAATTACACTTAAAAGATCAAGTGAGATACAACCCTTTATTCAACACCTCTCTAGATTCTCTAGAAATACACTATACAGTTTGAAGCAGGAAATAAATTATGTGGCAAAAAGAAAAAAGAATATGGATTATCCTATGTGAAAAAGGCTAATTAAGAACTCTAATCATTCTCAAAATTTATAAATGGAAAAGGAATGAAAAACCATTCCATGAATCCTTATGAAAAAAGATTTATGCTTAGGAAGAATGCCTGAGTTTCTGAATATGAGAAGTTCTCAGTCATATGAATGAGTGATGCCTTGCAATCATTCCCTCAGGAACTTTTGAAATACTGAATAGATTGACATCTCTAGTCTTGGCATGGGGTTTGCAGAGTTCTATGCTGAAACACCTCAAGTCCCAAGATAATCATGCCGTTGAATTAGGGTGATTTTGAACAGCTATGGGAGGAAGTGAGAAGAGAAAGGAAAGGAAGTCAGAATCAGGAGACCAAGGAAGGCTTTCAAAGTGGAAGGAAAGAGGTCACAAACCACAAACCCAGGGGGATAATGGTCATGATTCAGACAAATATCCCCTTATATCAAATTTATCTGGACATTTTAGTGACCATAAATGCATTTCAGTAGGTAGAAGTTGAGGTGGAGAGAGATTTGAAAATTAGGTTTAAGACACAGCATTGAGGCAGTGACCACCATCTCACCCCACCCCTGCCAATGCTCCTAGCAAGGGAACCAAGTCTCAAAGAGAGATGAATGCTAAGGTCAGTTGACAGCAGAAATTCCACCCTGCACGGGTCTGTATCATTCCCCCTCCTTCATGAGACAGAAAATTACACTTTCTTCTTTTCGGCTGTTTTTAATTGACCCCCATCAGCGCACTTTTGAGAGCTGAGGGCTGTCGGGGTCATAACTCAACTTGAGAACCGTGTGAAGCAAGGTGAAAGTTTTCTCAACACTGGAAAATCTAAGAATTTGTCTCAAACACAGAACTTAGAGTGCCTGACTCTATGAAGAAATTGACGTTTTTACCTAAAATAACTGTTCAAACTGTACATTTGTTACATTTTATAAACATCAGAAGGGCACCACTGACACCCAAGTGAAAAATCCCCATCTTGGCCAAAATGGTTTCACATAAAAACAACTTACCTACCAAGGAAAACTTTCTGCGCTCCCTGTGCCCAGGGGGATTGGGGGCAGGAGAGCCTGTGCCTTCTTTGCGAAGAAGCAAAGATTTTAACCCCAGATGGGAAAGATGGGTTTAGGTTGCAAACCCATCTCTAGCATTAGCATCTCTCCTTTTCTCCTGGGAGCCCAGTAGGTATCTCCCTAATTCACCCTTCCAGCAGCCCCACACAGCGATTTGTCTGCTCTCCACCTTTTAACTTGCTCTGTATAAACATTTCCCCTCCGCCCTCAGACAGCCGCCCACCTCTGCCTGCCTCCCTGCTTGCTGGCCTCCCCTCCCCAGTTAAAGCTGGAGAAGCGCCTCACAAACAACTCTTGCTTTGGGGCTCAGTGTTCTCCTAGCCTGCCAGTTCTTTCAGGAGGTCGTTTACACGCCTGGCTCTTACTTCAATGAGCTACTCTGGAACATCCAGTGAAAAGTGCTTTTGCTCCTGAAAAATATTGGAGTGCTTTGTTGCAAATGGTGGGTGAATCCATGTCCCCCAGTCATTAAAGATAAGAGCCAACCTAACTTGATCGAAGTGGTGGCTACTTAGGGGTTGATTGCCTTTCCCTAAAGTGCAATATGACAATCTCAGCTCCCAGATTATGTTTTGTCAATAATTTGTCATTTTCTCCTGATTCATCAAACTTCTGTTGGCTCTGCTTACCTGGTCACCCTCTTGTTTGTAAATTGCCATGGTGCATAACTCTTAATGGGCCAAACTAAGACACAAAGCTAACATTTACTCATTACATCCACATAGAGTGAGTGAAGAAAAACACCCCCTTGCACACACCCTTTAGAAAAGACATAAATTTTGACAGGGAAAATATTTCCAGGGGAGCTCTGTGTATTTCTTTGCTCAGTGTAATGGCAATATTATCAAATGAGTTTTCATTGCCTCCAACTTAATATTTTCATTTGGTTCTTTTTCCTCTTAATTGTACAGTAAAATGATGATTAATCAAAAAAGAAGGGTTACCTTTGATTAAGGAAGCTAATTATGAGTGGCTGACTTGATGTGGGTGGGCAGTTCCCCTCTGCCATTCTATTTTCTTCTCCATGGGAGAGCTAGAAAAAGGGGCCATAGGAAATACCACAAAGAAGGAACCACTGCAGAACCTTTAAAGTAAGAAACTTTAAAGGAAACTTCAACTTCCACTGCCATCATCAATAAGCAATTTGAAAATGTTTCTTTGTCTACACTTTATAGCACATTTAATGGGCCTCCAAGTACTATACCAACATTAAATACGTTTCCAAAACTCCCATGATGGATTATATGTAAGATTATATATTATATATAATATAATCACCTATGATGGTGATTATATTATATATAATATATACCCATTTTAGGAAGGGGAAACTGAGTCAAACCTGAATTATAAGAAAGGAAACTGTCTTCATTATGTGTTTACTCCTGGAGTCCCAGGAGTAATTCTTTAAAAGTATTTAAGTATTTTAAGTATACTTAAGTAAATCTTAAAAAGTATTTAAGAAGAGGCAATGTCGACAGCTTTGGAACCTGGATGCCTGGGTTAGATTCTGCCTTCACATTAGATGAGTGAACACAAGAGAGTATTTAACTGCTTTATGCTTCAGTGTTCTCATTTGCAAAATGGGGATTATAATGATAATGTCGAGAATTCATTTTGAAGAATGTGAAAAGTTGTGAAAACTGCTTAGAACACCACCTTCCTTATGCAGTACATGTAGTATAGTAGCAGCTGTTGTCCTTATTTGTTATTATTATCATACTAACATTATAATGTATAAACACTAAATGGAAAAAACAATGTTGAACAGAGAAAGTTCCCATGAGGCAGATACTTAGTCTACTCAGCTCCGCTGCTTGTCTGTATCTGACTGGTCTTCAAAGGCCAGAGAGTGCTTCAGGTGGAATTCATCTTCAATTTTATCCCGAGATCCTCAGCTCCTGGGTATCCCTTTTCAGGTGTGCTCAAGGAAAGTTTTGGTATCAACCACTCTCTGCTTCACGTTGATGTACGGCAAAACCAATACAATATTGTAAAGTAATTAGCTTCCAATTAAATAAATTTATATTTTTATAAAAAAGAGCGAGTCTAGCTGTCCTTCTACAAGGGCAGTCTAAAGAGGTGGAATTTCCATGACTCTTGGCCACAACTGTCTCCTCCTTGGTCAGGACTGAGGAGAAAAACCTAATGTTGCAATTGGTTGATTGCCTCGTAATAGATTTTATTTTCTTGAGCTCCAAAATCACTCTGGATGGTGACTGCAGCCATGATATTAAAAGACGTTTGCTCCTTGGAAGAAAAGCTATGACAAACCTAGACAGCATCTTAAAAAGCAAAGACATTACTTTGCCAACAAAGGTCCATCTAGTCAAAGCTATGGTTTTTCCAGTAGTCATGTATGGATGGGAGAGTTGTACCATAAAGAAGGCTGAGAACCGAAGAATTGATGCCTTCAAATTGTGGTGTTGGAGAAGACTCTTGAGAGTCTTGTGGACTGCAAAGAGATCAAACCAGTCAATCCAAAAGGAGATCAACCCTGAATATTCATTGGAAGGACTGATGCTAAACCTGAAGCTCTAATACTTAGGCCACATGATGTGAAGAGCCAACCCAATAGAAAAGACTCTACTGCTCGAAAAGACTGAGGGGAGGAGGAGAAGGGGCAACAGAGGATGACTTTGCTGGATGGCGTCACCAACTCAATGAGCATGAATCTGAGTAAATTCCAGGAGACAGTGAAGGACAGGGAAGCCTGGCATGCTGCAGTCCATGGGGTCGCAAAGAGTTGGACACAACTTAGTGACTGAAAAACAGAAACAGCTTGTGAACTGAGCCAGAAGGCTGAACCACATTTCTGTTTTTAATGGTTGGAACTTTGCTCCCGTGCCAGGTTCTGTGTCCTTCACACTCAGTGACATCTCCTCATAACCTTGCCAGCGAGGGTGTAATGAACTAGCAAATACCATGTGGACACATTTTCTCAGCCAAGTTACCCTGATGTGTCCAGCCAGCTCCTCAGGGACCCCCAAAGTTCTCCATCTGCCTGCATCCTTTGAAATGTGATCTGAAAGTTCAGTAAAGCCGAATGTTCTTCAAACGTGCCCTGATTCACCTGTCCACATGTGGATCACTTAGAGGTAATTTCTACATTTGCCATCCTTATAAGAATGGGCGAGGACCCACTGTCTCCACCCTCAGTTCTCTCATTTGTAAAATAGCTATAATAAATAAACAGCATCCATCTCAGTAGCTGTGGGGATTAAGGAAGATAGAACATCTTTTATACTTAAGACTATATATATTTTTGTCTGTGTCCTGATTTTACTATTTTGCAAAAGAGTGCCTGACATAAAACACAACTACACATATTCAACTGTGCAAAAGAGAAAGGACAATATTTTTAAATAGTAAATGCCTAACAAATGTTAGCTGTTATGTCTGTGTGCTTGTGCATTCTCAAATCAGATTACACAGTTGGTAACAACAGAACTCATATTTTCTAACTTCTCTGTTCTCAACCAAAGTAGTTATACTGTGCTCTCATGAGATAATGTCCATTCCATTAAGCCTCTGCTTAAAAACATGCAGTTTCCTCTTTTCTCTTCTTGTAATGAAATTTCTTAGATTGTTTTTCTGTCTGTAAACACCTAGCCATTCTTCCATTCAGTCATCACTTTCTATACGGGTCAGTTCGCCTGGTGTCCTCGCTTTAGGTCCTCTTAGTGCAGTTACCATTATGGTAGTTCCTGTCATTACCATTTATATGTTCCAATTCATGTATATATATATGAAGCTCTTTTGCTTTTCTTGAATTTCTTTTCTACTATTTTCTGACCTCCTGAGAAAACTTCAAAAATCAGCCCTCCTTGCCCTAGAGTAAAGGGAAGCAGGTTTCCATTGGTCCCCAATGGGGTTCAGGGTTGGGGCAGGCTTCAAATCTTTTGTGAAAGATCCAGAAAATAAAGGAAGGTTTCTAAGGAGGAAGCAGGGCAGGTTGGGGGAATTTTCTTCCCTAGTATCAGAGAAAAGGAAAAGAATTGAGGAGATGACAGAGAATACCAGCAGGGCCCAGGAGGTTGCCCAAGAAGGAAGAGAGCTGTGCCCAGAAGAAGGGAAGTGGTCGGCATCCTTGGAGGACCCAGGAGGCTACAGTGCCCCATATCACCCAGCAAGGACTGGCGGGAGATAGAATCCATCCTGAGCTCTGGCTCTGCTCCAGGTAAGCCTGCCCCAGCAGCAGAGAGGAGGGCCTGGCTCCACATCCCCTTTTCTTGCCAGGTTGGTGGCCACAACTGCCGCAAGGACCTCCAAAATCCACACAGAACTCATCGGATGATGTATGGTTTATCGGCCTTCCCCCTCTCACCTCAGTCTCAGAGCCATGCGCCTAAGGGGAGGGCAACCCCCCATGGCAGGGAAGCTTCCCACTTAGGAAGGTGGGGGCACTGATGACAGCTCCTGACACTTCTGTCACTTCATTCTGTTTATGGCTTTGCCACCTGTCCTCTGCCTCCTCAGTCACTGGCCTGTGAGCAGGTGGGGGTGGGCGTGAGGGGAGGGGTAAGCGAGGAGATTTCCCTCCCCTCCCCTCACTCCTAGAACACTTCCTGGCCAATAGTAGGGGGTTCTAGTTAACCGTTTTGCTTTGGCTGAATAAATCACTTAAGCTAAATCAAATAAAGCATGGGAAATTATACAGCTTCAGATGAGGCGACACAAGAAAAAGAAATCCCATGAGATTCCAAGAACAGGACTGCTATATATCTCTGGTTATTTCCATCCAGTCTGTGGACTGACTGAGACCACTACCATTGCTGAATCCTGGTACCAGTAGTCATGACTAGTGGCCAAGGTTATATGGGAGTGGGCCTCCCTGGTGGCTCAGATGATAAAGAATCTGCCTGCAATGCAGGAGACCCAGGTTCAGTCCCTGGGTGGGGAAGATCCCCTGGAGAAAGAAATGGCTACCCACTCCAATATTCTTGCCTGAAGAAGCCCATGGACAAAGGAGCCTGGGCTGGGGTACAGTCACTAGGATCACAGAGTCAGACACTACTGAGCAACTAACACACTTTACCTGGGAGTAACATGACCGCATTGCAACCCCATGGACGGTAGCCTACCAGACTCTGCAGTCCATGGGATTCTCCAGGCAAGAATACTGGAGTGGGCTGCCATTTCCTTCTCCAGGGGATCTTCCCAACCCAGGGATCAAACCCGGGTCTCCTGCATTGCAGACAGACGCTTTTTCTGAGCCACTAGGGAAGCCCACAGTACAACACAGGGAAATATAAGTTTTATAACATTGAACTTGCTTTGGAAAGCTGGAATAAAATCTGAAATCTTTCTTACTCAAGTCCTTGCACCCTTTTAAGGGTGATACTCTACACTGGTATTTCCTGTTAAGGCATAGTGTCTGCTTAATGCAGGGGTTAGTGGGACATTCCTTGAAACTCAGATGGATCAGTTCAGTTTTAATAGTCCCAAATATACTCCCAGATTGTCTTGAAAGACTCATCATTCATATAAAGATAGACATTTTCCAGAATCATATAACTGTAGTTTTAAAATGGCAAAATACTTTTAGCATAAAAATAATATGTAGATATATTCCTAACTAGGGAATAGCTATAAAGCAATTTATAGCTATGTTACTTTCATTTTCTGTTGCAAAAATAACTGTTACTACACACAAGGAAAGAGTTTTGCAAAAGATAAGGGTCATAGGTGGCTCTGGTTGATCTAAGTAGGAAAAAAAAGTTATTGATAGGGTATTGGGTAGTTCACATAATTATGCACAAGATTAGGATACTGGCCTCATGAAATGGGCAGGAAGAAGAAACCGTGGTGAAAATAGAATCTATCTCTTTAGTACATTGCACCAAACACCAGATGCTACAGTTTCTACCACTGCTACTGCTGACAACTGATACTACTCACAAGAAACAAAGCTGTCCCTGATGTCTGAGAACTGATCTGCTCTGATGTGCACAGTTAAACCATATTGTTTGCTCACAGTAAAGCCTTCTCAGACAAGGTCCCTGTGCAGCACAAAATACTCAATATTTCCCCTTTGGCTGAATGAGTACCTACTATTTTGTTACTGTTTACAGCTTTATCCTTGCTCTGGTCTGCCCTCTCTGTGAGTAAGATTTACTGAGACAATCAGAGAACTGCCCCCTGGTTCTGACAGTATCCTATCTAGAGTGAGCCCTCCCTTCTATCTTACCAATCAAATTTGGTTGAAATTACCAACCAAAGCCCAAATCCTACAACAGGGTTTTTGTTTTTTTTTTTTCTAAAATCCTCTTACTGAGACACCCTGTGGTTCTCTGTGATTTACACACTCCCTCACTGCAATGAGTGATGAACTCAACCTGTTCAACTATAGATGTGGCCCTTGGTGTTGAACTTCCTTGGTGGCTCAGATGATAAAGAATCTGCCTGCAGTGCAGGAGGTTTGGGTTCGATCCTTGGGTCAGGAAGATCCCCTGGAGAAGGGAATGTCAACCCACTCCAGTATTCTTGTCTGGAGAATTCCATGGATAGAGGAGCCTGGAAGGCTACAGTTCACGGGGTTGCAAAGTGTCAGACACACCTGAGTGACAAACACTTGATGTTGGTGGCTAAAGGGCATTGACAGTTGTCATAGCTAGCTCCGTGCCGCTTACCACCCTCGATGGATGTTACCATCCCGACTGTCTCCATAGAGAATCTCCCATCCCTACTTCTCTGTGTCATTAGTTCCAGGTTCAAAACCCTAGGTGGACACATCTAATTAGCTGATGCTTATAAGCGAGGGGGAAATGAGAAACTGAAGTTTGGGGATTTCTTTGCACCCCACCAAATTTCATAGGGAAGAAATTTCCAAAATATGGTAAGTAAGTTCATAAAATGTCTTGGGGAGGGAGATAGAGAAGGAGGAAGGAAAGGAAGGAAAGAAGAAGAAAAGTCTGGATGTGTTATTTTTTAAATAGCTCCTATAAAAGGTGACACATGAGCTAAAGGAAGGAAGAGATTGCATTTTATTGCCCAAACCACGATCTGAGAAGATACCCCTCCCTCCTAGATACTTGGTGATGATATAGTCAGGAAACCAGGATGGAGCAGTAGCTATGCTGTCGTATGCTTTTAAACTCACTGTCTTTTGTAGGATTATGTTTGACTGCATAGGTCAACAAAACCGAAATAGGGAAACCAGATCCCTGTTCCTTTTTACTTGCTTCTCCATCATTCTTAGCATCCTTCAACATGCTTTTAAGGTGCAGGAGTGTATCCTTGTGATCCTCATCTTCTAATTTTTATATTCATATTTCAGGGAGGAGAAAGGAGGTGATCAAGGAGTTCTCATGCTCTCTTTTCCTTTCAAGAAGACTTCCTGGAAGCCCCACACAACATGACCTGGTATTTCTTATTGGGTCCACAAATGGGGAGAGCGATGCTGGGAAATCTAGGCATTCAACTGGGCAAAATATCAAAAGGAATGGGAAAATGAAAGACTAACACATACCACTCCTGGCCACAGCTCATTTAACACTTTTCAGAGTATTTTAATGAGCAAACATACATGAAGTGTAGTAACACACCTACTAGAAAAAATCTTGATCACCTTCAGAAACATATACAGCAAATTGCCTCAGCCAGCTCCCTGAGATGGCTTAGTCACTGCTCTCAGATTCACCAGTCAGCTATAAACTGGATCTTTAGGCCTGCTGTTAACCTTTTTCTTGTTTTCTAGATTCTTTTCCCAGAACTGAAAGAGGTGACAGACAATGTTAAGTCTGACTCCTTGCAACCCAATCAAGAAGGATAAAAAAGAGTTTGTTTTTCTAAAGATGAAAGTGAAATTAGAAAAAATTAAACATGTTTATTTCATTTCAGTTTCTGCCAGGATGTACATTTGCTGTGGTATACATAAATGGTTCTCAAATTGTGATCTCAGGGCCACTGGTGGTCCTCTATGTCCTAGGTGGTCCTGTGGCCAGTTACAAATACATTCTAAAAATCAGCCTAAATTGTGTTTCAAATTTATTTTAGTTTACTTGTTGCTTTTAAATCAAAATGTAAGAATCAATATTTTTAAATTGTAACCTCAGCAATGATTATTAATTTGAGAAAAGATTTCTTAAGATTTGTGTGTGTGTGTGGTGGTAGAGTAGGTGGTCCAATGGGCCTTTGCCCAATCTTCATGCTCTATGCTTGGAAAAAATCAAAAGCACAGAGTTTATCCTCTTCAGCTTAGGGTGATCCAGGGCTATAAGACTAAAACTATCAGTTACAGAGAACTCAACAGTGAGCTTTATGTCAAAATCTGGGGCAAGATACAAAAGCCCAAGTAGGGTCTATAGGATGAACTTTCTGCAGGAATGGACTACAGACAGGCCATCTCGTACTGTGGCTTGAAGTCACCTTATGATGCAATGTGCTGTGCTTAGTCGCTCAGTCATGTCTGACTCCTAGTGACCCCATGGACTGCAGCCTACCAGGCTCCTCCGTCCATGGGATTTTCCAGGCAAGAGTACTGGAGTGGGGTGCCATTGCTAGTAGATACCAATTCTGACTGAGATATATGTATTGGTGTGAGCTTGGCCCTTGGGCTTTAAAACTGGCTGCTTTTAATTCACCCTTTTATTCATTCCTGGTGCTATACTGAGCATCTGCTTTGTATTAAATAATATGTTAGGTCCTGGAAATATACTATCTCGAGTGCAATAAATTCCCATGGATCAAATTTGCAATACTTAAATAAATAAAAATACATTTCTGAACCATGGATGATCAACCTAGGTAGTGTCCTTAAAGCCCTTCTTTAAACAGCTTTCCTGGCCTTAACCACGTTCCCTTAAAAACTGAACCTAAAGCAAAGGCTTATGATCAGGTATTAAATTATGGGATGTGATCCCAGGCTGTAGCAATAAAAAGCAGAAATAAAGGAGAGCAAGGAAGGAGAAAAAAAATCAACTGGAGGATGTATTATTGAGTTGGCCTCCAGTGTGGGAAAATGGAACTTGATTCTGTGGAATTCTCTGAAGGAGTTTCATGAAATACATACCTGGGTGGCTTGCCCAAGAAGCAAAGTTAGAAAGCATTTATCCCGTCAGTTTATACCCCATTTTGATTAAGGATCACTCCACAGATGTTAACTTCCTTGCATTTCTGAAGTCTACACACAGAAGTACCAAGCCTGGATCAATAAGCATCCCATGCGGCATCAGAGAAGCCCCAGGACGGGAAGTCAAAGTAGGCAGGAAGATCCTATGCAAAGTACTCTTGAATTACATCAAGTTATACTTGTAGGATGTTAAAGCCTCCATGGAACTTATTGCTACAACAGTGGCTGGTTGCAGTAAAGAAGTTAACTCTGAGAGAGGATTTGAAAAGGAGCATATGAAATAGCCTATAACGAAAATTTCTTCATCATCTCTAGCCACCACCTCCACCACTACCAGCCAGCCCTACCAGGCCTTCACCACCATCTATCTTTCTCACAACCACCTCCATCATCTCCCTTACCACTACCACCACCTCCACCGCTACCACCACCTTCCAGCACCACCTCCACACCCCCAGCGAGTACCACAGTCAGCGCCTTTGCCTCCACCAGCAGCGCTACCACCACTACTGCTGGACTACGCTCTCATCTTCATCCCCCACCACCGTATGTAGCCACACAGACATTGATAGTGTCCCAAAACTCTATTTTCTTAATGTTGCCTCTCCGTGTTTGTACTTTAATAAACAGAGTCTTTAGTCCTGGACTAAAAGTTCTTATGGTAACTTAAATTAGGGAAGACTTGTTCATATCCTAAGTAACTGGAAAGTATCTAAAAGGTTTTTATGCTCTGCTACCTAATAACTTGAAACTGAAGAAAAAAAAAAAAAGAAACCTTAAAACTAGACTGTACATTTCATATCATCAGCACCATAAGATAGTACGGAAACAGAGGTTTAGACAAAATTTTATAAAAGAATGTTAATTGCAACATTGTGTAAAATGCTGAAAACAAGGGATAATCTAATTGTCTAACAACTGGGGAATAGTATGATAAATCACGGTGCATATTTGCAAGGAATGAATAATGATATGGGACAATGTTCATGTTACATTATCAATGAAAAGAGTGTGATATAAAAGAGCTAACCACCCAATATCTATCTTCTCATTCCCCCTTCTTTCATATTAAAAAAGCCTTGACTTTATCAGGGGAAAGGCAGTTTGCCCAAATAAAAGATAACCTTTGCTGTTATCCCTTGAATCTGCGTGTAGGGATGATGATTCAATGTCTGGAGATAAACTCTGCATCTTCAAACAGTGAGAATTAAAGCCACATGTTATGGGTGGCGCAGTGGTAAATAATTTGCCTGTCAATACAGGAGACACAGGTTCAATCCCTGGGTTAGGATGATACTCTGGAGTAGGAAATGTTAACCTATTCCAGTATTCCTGCCTGGAAAATTCCATGGACAGAGGAGCCTGGCAGGCTACCATCCATGGGATCGCAAAGAATCAGAGAATCAGACGTGACTGGGTGACTAAGCACACAGCGCATGGGTGGTTGACTGGGAAGCTGGAATGAGCCTAGATCACTGCCTCGGGCAGCTAGACCAGCCCTCGGCTGCCTATATCCAACCTTCTTTTGTGTATATGAAAAGCAAAAGCATTTTTGGTTAAGCCATTATGGTTGGGTTTCTGTCACATAAGCCAAATGCAGTAATACCCGCATGTTCTGCAACTTAAAAAAACAAACAAACTTTATCAGGATGATTTGCATGTCATAAAATTTGCAGATTTTGTTACTTGTTTTTTTTTTTTTTTTGATTCTTACTTAGCTTGCATTTCCTTTTTTAAATAGTACATATGGATCTGACATGTTCTTGTTAAATAAGTGCACAGTGTGATAGTCAGTGTTATCTATTGATTATTTCAATTTAACATCAGGACACAATTCCTCTGCCCCACGAAGTTAGGTGTAACCACCTAATGAAATAAAATGTCATTATAAGTTATAAAGTGATACTTTATATTTTTATCAAATTTTTTAATATAACTTTACAATATTGCAGTCATTCTGCCATACATTGACATGAATCAGCCCTGGGTGTACATGTGTTCCCCATCCTGAACCCCCTTCCCACCTCCTTCCCCATCCCATCCCTCTGAGTCTTCCCAGTGCACCAGCTCTGAGCACGCTGTCTCATGCATCAAACCTGGACTGGCGATCTGTTTCACATATGATGCTTTAAAGAGTCAATGTCTGTAGTTTAGCACTTTCTATCTTCTGTTGTGGTGACTAGAGCTGTGGTAGATAAATCAGTCTGGGTCCCAGAGACACAGGCTGATGACAGAGCACAGATTCTAGCTGATCTAAGATGAGTATGTACCATGAGTAAAAAATAAATCTTTGCTTATTTTTTGCTTACTGAGAATTTAAGATTGTTTTCTCACAGCAACATAACCTAGCCCATCCTGCCTGAAATGATATTACAAACTACAGCTATATCTTCATTTATTCAATCAAATTCATATTGATTATCATTTTGTCTAGCTTTAGTTTTTGATATCATCAGTTCAGTTCAGTTCAGTCACTCAGTGGTGTCCGACTCTTTGTGACCCCATGAATTGCAGCACGCCAGGCCTCCCTGTCCATCACCAACTCCTGGAGTTCACTCAAACTCACGTCCATCGAGTCAGTGATGCCATTCAGCCATCTCATCCTCTATCGTCCCCTTCTCCTCCTGCCCCCAATCCCTCCCAGCATCAGAGTCTTTTCCAATGAGTCAGTTCTTCACATGAGGTGGCCAAAGTACTGGAGTTTCAGCTTTAGCATCATTCCTTTGAAAGAACACCCAGAACTGATCTCCTTTAAAATGGATAAATGATACTAAAATGAATATTCTTATATATTTATCTTTATGCATATTTCAATATTTTTTAGAATAGTCTTAGAGATAGAATTTTGAAATTAATTTTATATTCTAATAGATATCATCTTATATTCTAATAGATATCATCTACTTGCTTCTTGGGGAAAAAGAAGACACTTGTTCCTCAGAAGAAAGTTATGACAAATCTAGACAGTGTATTAAAAAGCAGAGACATCATTTTGCTGACAAAGGTCCATAAAGTCAAAGGTTTCTCCAGTAGTCATGTATGGATGTGAGATTTGGACTATAAAGAAGGCCAACTGCTGAAGAATTCATGCTTTCGAACTGTAGTGCTGGAGAAGACTCTTGAGAGTCCCTTGGATGTCAAGATCGAACTTGTCAATCCTAAAGGAAATCAACCCTGAATATTCATTGGAAGGACTGGTGCTGAAGCTGAAGCTCTAATATTTGGCCATTTGATGTAAAGAGCTGACTCACTGGAAAAGACTCTGATGCTGGGAAAAATTGTGGGCAAGAGAATGGGTTGACAGAGGATGAAATGGTTGGATGGCATCACTGACTCAAAGGACATGAGTTTGAGCAAACTTTGGGAGATAGTGAAGGACAAGGAAGCCTGACGTGCTGTAGTTCATGGGGTCACAAATAGTCAGACACAGCAACTGAACAACAACAACTTACTTCCAAGGAAAGGTTGTGAATATTCTCTCCGACAAGAAAAGAGTGCCTGTATTCCAGCCATAAAAGCAATAATAGATACGATTATTATCTTTACTTTTGCTAATCTGATAGATTAAATATTTTATTGTGCTTAATAAGCTTCTCTGGTTGATAATGAAATAGGGCATATTCATATGCTGGGCAATTGAATGTCTTCTTTGTGAATTACTTGTTTTACTGGGAAGTGCTTACTTTGACCTTATGTTTCACCTCTTAGATTATTTATCTTTTTCTTCCTGATTTTAAGGAGCTTTTACTGTGGTATGAATATTAATCTTTATATTATGTGATGCAGTTTTTTTTCAACTTAATCTGGTATTTTAAGTATAAGTACAGTGCTCTTAAAATATTTTGTAATTAAATCTGTTGTTTTATTTTACAACTTCTTAGTTCTGTGTGTGGTAAGAATGCCTTTCCCCCCACCATGATTTAAGATTTTTTTCCATCTACTTTTAATTCTTCTATAATTTCATTTTTCACAGTACACATTTATAATTCATTTGGGTTTTTTAATGAATGATGGGAGCTAGATAAGACATCTTAATGTAGTGCTTTTCAAATAGCCTGTCAGTTTTTCCCATAGAATTATTAATCCTACAGATCCAAAATACTACCTTTGTCATAATCAAAATTAGTATGTATAAAAATATTGATTATGAACACTGTTTTGTTTCAATGATCAATTTTCCTATTGCTATCCCAGTACTCCCTATTTTAATTAAGGAAGACCTCCATAACTGTTCTATTTTTAAGTTTTTTCTGTTAATTATTCTTGCACATATTCTCTTTCAGATAAATCTGAAAAAAGCTCCATAAACTATCTGTTAGAATTTTGAGACTGTGTACAATTTACAGATGACTTTGGGGTCATTTAACATCTTTACAGTATTTGCATCTAAGAACACAACGTGTCCCTCCACTAACTCAAGTCTCCTTGGTTCCCTTCATATAGGTCTTGCACATTTTGACTGGCTTTTTTAATGGATTATTTTTGACATCTTATTTCCCTAGGTTACAAGACAAAATGAAGTCATTAGACTGAAGCAATTGCTTCAGTTAAAAAACTTTGATTTTATTCTGGCATTTAACATTTGGAGAAATGTCTACTTATTTCTTCCTCTCTACTCAAGCAAAGCATTATCTTTCTGTTGTGACAGTTTGGAACAACCCATAGCATTTGACCTGCACATTTCCTTTCATCTGATCCAGATTTATGTTCTGCTGCACAAATGATGACAGGATAGTTGATCCCAATTGGCTCCACTCTTCTTATCCAAATGGTTTTTGCCTTCTTATGCTGTTTTAAATAATGATTCCCTCTGAGCATGTTATTAAATCACAGTGAAATTCTTTTTGCACAACACAATGTTACATTTATATTAAACCTCTGGGAGCAGCAATATAGAACACATTGCACATATGGACCTTCAGGCAAAATTTAGGGCCTAATCATGTGTAGGAGTGATTTCCTCAATGGCTCAGCAGGTAAGAATCCACCTGCAATGCAGGAGACAGAGGAAACATGGGTTCTGTCCTTTGGCTGGGAAGACTTCCTGGAGGAGAAAATGGCAGCCCACTGCAATATTCTTGCCTGAAAAATCTCATGGACAGAGGAGCTTGGCAGGCTCCAGTCCAACGGGTGGCAAATAATTGAACAAGACTGAGCAACTAAACACTCACATACATGTATAGGAAGTGGACAGCTAGACTTATTTTAGAAGAGGCATCAGCATAATTTGTTTGTTTGTTTTAATTTTTATTTTTACTTTTTTTTGCTTTACAATACTGTATTGGTTTTGCCATACATTGACATGAATCCACCACGGGTGTACATGAGTTCCTAATCCTGAACCCCCCTCCCACCTCCCACTCCATATCATCTCTCTGGATCATCCCCGTGCACCAGCCCCAAGCATCCTGTATCCTGTATCGAACCTAGACTGGTGATTCGTTTCTTACATGATTTGTTAAGATCCAACAGGTAAACTAGTAATGGTGAAACAGCCATGACTGAAACAAATTCCCATTCATCGTTGTCATACTGTTGGGCTTTCAGAGAAAGTGAAAACTCTAAAACATGCTTTGTATTTTCTATTATAGCACAGTGGACTTTTGAAATGGTTACAATGATTTTTATTGAGGACTTTTCCCTCTTCTTTGTTTCAAATGTGTATTTGTTTCTGTATTATTGGAGCTCTGTAAATCCAAGTAGAATATTAAGATTTGATTGACTTGATACAATAGCTATAGCAAGAAAGTGTTTTAGAGGTTTTCATCTTTCTTTACTTTCCATCCATTTTTTCCTTTTCTCTCTATTTTGTTTGTTTCTTCTCATTTCTTCATTTTTCAAGTATAAATAGTAGGAGACATATTGATTCAGTATATTGATTCAGCTCATTGGAGACTAGAACAGCTTCAGATTTAAATTATGGTTGCATGGATAGAAATATGAGTTTTCTTAACTGTTGGCTATGACACAAGTTCTCAGAGGTTTCTGTATTTACCACTGACCTTTTTTCATGAGTTGAATTGAATCCCCCCCAAAAGACATGTTGAAGTATGAAGTCACATACCTCAAAATGTGACATTATCTGGAAATAGGGTAATTACAGATGTAACTAGTTAAGATGAGGTCATATTAGAGTTGAGTGGACCTAATCCTGTGTGACTGATATCCTTATAAGAAGACCTCTATATGAAGATGCCCTGTGAAGATGGAGACAGAAACTGGAATGACGCTTCTACAAGTCAAGGTATGCCAAGGTTTGTCAGCTGTCATCAGAAACTAAGAGGAAAGAATGGAATAGTCTCCTTCAGTGTCCTCAAAAGCAAAAAACACTGTCAACATCTTGATTTTAAACTTCTAGTGCCCAGAAATGTGAAAGAATACATTCCTATTGCTTTAAGCTACCAGAGTGTGGTACTTTATTATAGCACATTCAGTTCACTTCAGTTCAGTCGCTCAGTCGTGTCCGACTCTTTGCGACCCCAAGAATCGCAGTACACCAGGCCTCCCTGTCCATCACCAATTCCCGGAGTTCACTCAGTCTCGCATCCATTGAGTCCGTGATGCCATCCAGCCATCTCACCCTCTGTCGTCCCCTTCTCCTCCTGCCCCCAATCCCTCCCAGCATCAGAGTCTTTCCCAATGAGTCAACTCTTCGCATGAGGTGGCCAAAGTAATGGAGTTTCAGCTTTAGCATCATTCCTTCCAAAGAACACCGAGGGCTGATCTCCTTTAGAATGGACTGGTTGGATCTCCTTGCAGTCCAAGGGACTCTCAAGAGTCTTCTCCAAAACCACAGTTCAAAAGCATCAATTCTTCGGCGCTCAGCCTTCTTCACAGTCCAACTCTCACATCCATACGTAACCACTGGAAAAACCATAGTCTTGACTAGATGGACCTTAGTCAGCAAAGTAATGTCTCTGCTTTTCAATATGCTATCTAGGTTGGTCATAACTTTTCTTCCAAGGAGTAAGCGTCTTTTAATTTCATGGCTGCAGTCACCATCTGCAGTGATTTTGGAGCCCCAAAAATAAAGTCTGACACTGTTTCCACTGTTTCCCCATCTATTTCCCATGAAGTGATGGGACCAGATGCCATGATCTTCGTTTTCTGAATGTTGAGCTTTAAGCCAACTTTTTCACTCTCCTCTTTCACTTTCATCAAGAGGCTCTTTAGTTCCTCTTCACTTTCTGCCATAAGGGTGGTGTCATCTGCATATCTGAGGTTATTTTAGCACATTATAGCACATTAAGCAACAACTATACCCTGTTGAAGAGTGTCAATTTTGATCTTTCCTCTAGTGTGCAGATTTTGAGCCCAAGTTCAGTTCTTCCTATTTCCTCCGCATGCTTTCTCTTCACAGATGCATATCAGTGTACTCTAGAACCAGACATTTTGGATATGTGTTGTACTTTACTGCAGTTGGGTGCTGGTATTTGTTCAGTTGCTAAGTTACATCTGACTCTCTGCGACCCCATGGACTGCAGCACGCCAGGCTTTCCTGTCCTTCATTATTTCCTGGAGTTTGCTCAAATTCATGTCTATTGAATCCAGGATGCTATCTAACCATCTCATCCTCTGCTGTCTCCTGCTTTTGCCTTCAATCTTCCCCAGCATCAGGGTATTTTTCAGTGAGTCAGCTCTTTGTATCAGGTAGCCAAAGTATTGAAGTTTCAGCTTCAGCATCAATCCTTCCAATAAATATTCAGGGTTGATTTCCTTTAGGATTGACTGGCTTGATCCTGCAGGCTAAGGATAAAGATATTGTTTAGGGATTAAAAAATATTAACCGATAGATGAGCTACAATTTCTCGGTTAGTCATAAATGTAACTTGATATTCAATATTACCTTTTAAGGTTTATCTCCCAAGCCAATGGTTTCCTCCTAGAAAGAACCTAGTCCTCTTTATTTGCTTGAAGTTGCATCTTCAACTCCAGTCTGAACCATCTAGTCCCTACCTGTGTGACCCACCCACTAGGTCACCTAGATTCTGAGCCCTGTGAAATCTCTTTCCTTAGGTACCACATCATGGACAGAAACCCATTGGTCAGATCTCACACCTTGGATCACTTCCTGGAAAACTCATCTTTGCTGCATCCACCCATGCTCACTGTCATCCTCCATACTGCTAGCCTTCTAACTGTCTGCTATTTGCCTTGTTGTTACAATCTCTCTTTCCCAAGTACATGCTCAGTCACTCTAGTCATGTCCGAGTCTTTGCATCCCCATGGACCAGAGCCTTCCAGGCTCCTCTGTCCATGGAATTCTCCAGGCAAGAATACTGGAGTGCATTGCCATGCCCTCTTCCAGGGGATCTTCCCAACCCAGGGATCAAATCCGCATCCCTTACATCTTCTGCACTAGCAGGCAGGTTCTCTACCACTGGCACCACCTGGGAAGCCCAAGTATGTATTTGCAAATATGTAATTTTTAACTTGTTTAAACTCAGCCCAACATCCCATGTTCCTTCTTGGAGTCTTTTAACTGACCTTACAGCCCTATGTTCAAAAAGTGCACCATTCCTGGATCACCATAAAATTGATACCTCCAAATCCCCTGCTTTATTCAACATGCATGAGATTTGAGTTGGGTGAAAGAGCATACAGTTATTCCCTCCAGCACACATAGGATTGAAGAGGATCTTCACAACTGGAACATATAAATATTTCATGTGCAGGCTTCTTTGTGGAAACATTATTTTATGATCTATATAACCCCATGGGGTACCGTTTGATCTAAGACACATATGTGGCATTTTTAGTGAAGTCAGTGGAAATCTACATGGATCTCCTGATGGGAGGAATTAAATTCAGATAGGGTGAGATAATTTCACCAGATGCTATATATTTTCCATGCAAAACTGAAAATTGTAAATAGGAAGATTGGCAAAAGGGAAAAATACTTGCATCATCTAATGTCCTTCACTAAAATCCCTTCACAGATAAGCAATAGGCTTTCTTGTCAGTGGAACCTTTCACAGAAGGGGAGACAGTGTGAGCATTTTAGAGTTATTTAGATGTTGTTTTACAAAAGTGCTTTCTATCTCTAAGAACTCAGACTACCAATCTGTTGGTTTTCATTATTTCATAGACTCTAGAAAGCAGGAAAATCATCAAAGAGAAACAACCATCCTGAAATGGATTTCCAGAACTTACATAATCCAGTAAGAATTGTATTATTTTATCAAGTAGAGCAACTGACCCATGAGTGGGCTCCCAGGCATGGAGTTTAGGATGTAACTAACAAGGTAGCATGAAGGAGACAAACTGTGTATACCTCTTGCCCTAGGCTTCCAAAATAAAAGTGAAGCTGGCCAAAGGGTCCTCTGAGGCCCTGCCTCCAAATGACTGTGCTTCTCTGCTCTGTCTCTCACCTTCCCCAACTTCTCAGCTTCCCTAAGCCTTCTGATGACAAGACCCCAAGGAGCCGTCCAAGTGCTTAATTCCACAGCTCACATGTGAAAACATTCCTTCCTGAGAGATCCTTTCTGTTGAACTCCCACTTCATCCAGGAAGGTCGGTGGGGACAGTGCTTACAGTTTGATTGTTCAAGAGTGTTGGGTTGAGTCTGAGGAAATTACACATCAATGCCACCATGAACTCCAGTGTCTCACCACACCTAATTCTACGTGTGGAAATGGCTGGATTCTTAACCTCTGGAAAAAAAGGAAGCCCTGCTAAAGTCACCTCAGGTATGAGAGGGTTAATGTTGGAAATAGAGGATTATCACTACAATCTGATTTTGTAAATATACAACAAAACTATTCTATACATAAGGTTTGCCCTCAGGAAGAGCTCCAGACTCAGCCATGGAAAGCCCTCGCCTGTCTTTCCAGCTCAGACCTGGCTTCTCTCCCCGCCCCCCTACTCTGCTCTTCTGCCACGCTGACCACTCACAGTTAAGTGTGGCTTCAGCCCTTCCTTTTCCCTCTAACATTCATCTCAAGACCCACACTGCCTCCCTCCCACTCTAAGTAATCCTTACTCTTCTTTGGAAGCCCGAATTCCAGCTGTACAGCCCTTTCATTCTAAAATGTCCTCCTCGACCTCCCAGAACTCAGAGGGAGGATCTGTTTTAACTTCAAGTCAAGCACTTACTGCTTTGTATTTCTGTTCACTTGCCTGCATCTCCCACTAACCTGACACCTCCTTAAAGACAAGTGCTGAGTCCAGGTCACCTTGGTATCCCTAGTACCCTGCCCAGTATCTAGCAACAGAAGGTACCAATTATTATGTTTCAAATGAAGACTCTCTCCCTCTTCCCCTCGGAACATTCATACAAACAACATCATGAGGCCAATTTTCTCAGTGTATTATATTATATCTTCCCAGTTTAAGAATGTTGTGACTTCCTGGTGTCTATGAGTCACCATATTCAAACCAAAACTTGGACTAGAAGCCACAGAGGTAAGGGGAAGTTCAGATTAAAACAAAAAACTCAACCAAAACAAAAGACTCGCAACTGTGATTTTATTGTCTGTTAAATGAAAATACTATACATAAGCATTTTCCCTCACAGACTCTCAGTGAGGTTCAGTGAGATAACCCACATTTATCGCTTCAGTGGAACACCTGGAACAAAGTAAACAATCAATGTTAGTTCAAGGAAGGGTAGTATAATAGAGTCTTAGAGGTCATTTCACAGAGCCTTGTCCTCCTGCCCACTGCAGGAAGGGCTTTGGCTGAGGGTTGGGCACCCAGCCTCTGTCAGACCACCCAATAGGCTCAAAGCAACCCATTCCCAGTGTGGACAGTCGTCCTTATTAAAAAAAAGTCCTTCCTCCAACTGAGGTGGAATCTGCCTTTTGCACAACCATCCTCTCATTCTCTATGTAGAAAAGTCAGATTCATTTTCTTCTTACTGATTTTATTTTCTGCAAAAGTAACATGCAAACACATTCCCTTTCTTAAAAACTTAAACCATTACAATTGAGGTTCTTTTCCCCACATGCTTTTTATCCCCAGAGTCCACTTCCTTTGTATGTGGCAATTTTCTAAAAGCTATACCGCTGTTTCTCTCCCCCTTCTCTGCCCTCTCTCTCTCTCTCCAACCCTTCTGGTCCTTAAGCTAAACTCTCATTTCCTCCCTAATCTTATAAGATTTCTGTTATGAAAATCTCTACCATGCTAGGGGTTTTCTCTGACCGTATTCAAATTCCAATTGTCTATGTTCACCTTTGCCTTGCATCGTGATTTCTTAAGGGTTGTTGTGAAATGTCTATCCCTCCCTGAACCCAGAAAAGGGAGAAATAAAATTAATCTTTAACACAATCAGACAGTATTAATCAAAATCTAAAATGCATAAATCCTTTGACTTAGCAGTTATATTCACATAGGTACACTAAAAATACACATAATTCATACACATAGGTACACACTATTACTGAAAAACTAGATTCACTTTTTGGTGGATGTAGAACCAAAAAATGATTGCAAGCCAAAGATTGGGAGAAGGAAGGATTTATTATTTGCAGTAAGTAAGGAGAACACTGGGGCTGTTTCCCAAAGCAGGGTCTCCCCAAACAAACAAACAAACAAACTGGGGAAGTTTTAAGTTACGGGTAGCATATTTATGAAGGGGTTTGAGCAGTCCACAGAAACCAAGATTTAGTTGATTGAAGTCAAGAGGGTCAGAAAAGGTCAATATCATCATCCCTTTGGTTCCAGTTGAACTGGCAGTTAAGTGTGTCAGGCTAATCTTCACCTTTGACACAGAATCTTTGCTATTGCTTCTTCTGCCTGACGGCAGTCATTTATCTCTGTATTCTTTTGCTCCCTTAAGATCATTGGTTACTGAGAACTGTTCAAGAGCAAGCACTGTGGTCAGGCTTAGATCACAAAATGGCTTAGCCCAAAAATGGTTTTTCTTATGTCAAGAAAGCCATGTCTAGTTCTCTTTCTCTGGGGACTCCATACTCTTATCTACTTACAAAATAGGTGTGCATGTTTGTTTAAGTACAGATTTCAGTGTATATTCAAATGTTAGAGTAAAACATATCTGATAAAATAATGTTGATATGATTGAGCTTATTTGGTATAATAGCCAATGTATTAAGGGAATGAAGAAATTTGCATTTTTAGACTACTCCTGTTTCTGTTAAGATTTGAAGTTATGCAGAAATATATTTACTTGCATTTGCTTAGAAAATGTCTAGAAGTCTACACAAAAACAGTTAACAGTTGTTATATTTGGGAAGACAGAATGAGGTATGGCAAAAGTGGGGAAGAGATGAACTTTTCTTTTTCATTTAATAATATAGTGTTTAAATAATCTTTTGCCATGAACACATATTACTTTTATAGTTTAAATTTATGTAACTAAAACATTATTCCCTAATATTAAAGTATAAAAATCAACACTTAAGAGATGTAAGCAAAACAGTGCATATTCCTCCTAGTGTATTCCTCTGATTAAGTGGGTTAACATTTCTAAAGGACTATCTGTCACTCAGGAAAGGAAGGAGAAGAGTCAGCCAAAGAAGTTCACAAAAGTATCAAGGAGACAAACAATTACAATAAAGATCCAAAAATAATCGAAAGGAAAGGAAGCTTCACCAGTGGATTTCAAATATCCCCACCCCACTGGCAAAGTCATCTGCGTACAAGCGATGTAGTTGGTGCCATGGCTCATAGATTTCAAGTAGTTGGGTCCATCGTGTGGGTACTAAGTCGCTTCAACCATGTCCAGTTCTTTGCTACTCTATGGATTGTAGCCCACCATGCTCTTTTAGCCATGGGATTTTCCAGGCATGAATACTGCCATGCCCTCCCCCAGGGGATCTTCCAGACCTAGGAATCGAGCTCACTTCTCTGCTGTTGCTGCTGCTGCTGCTGCTGCTGCTGCTAAGTCACTTCAGTTGCGTCCGACTCTGCAACCCCACAGACGGCAGCCCACCAGGCTCCCCCATCCCTGGGATTCTCCGCTGGAGTGGGTTGCCATTTCCTTCTCCAATGCATGAAAGTGAAAAGTGAAAGGGAAGTCACTCAGTCGTGTCTGACTCTGCGATCCCATGGACCACAGCCTACCAGGCTCCTCTGTCCATGGGATTTTCCAGGCAAGAGTAGTGGAGTGGGGTGCCATCGCCTTCTCACTTCTCTTTTACATCTCCTGCATTGGCAGGCGGGCCTTTACCACTAGCGCCACTTGGGTCCATTAACAAGACCTAATTGTATTAGACTACTTTCGTCTGATAACACAATGTTTACGGAGATACTGTAACCAAGAAAAGAGAGTAAAAGTATTAAGAAGCAAAGTATGTATATTCACCTTGGAAAGGGATGAGTGCAGAATTGAGAGATGAAGCATCCAAAATGATAGCTGTTTGAGCTGTCATATTCCCTCTTGTTTTAAATTAACCTTAGTTGTATCTCTCAAGCCACAATGCATATTTCTTAAAAGAAGAAAGAGGTCATATGCCTGCTGGTAGTTTACACAATTTCTCCTTAATCCTTACACTGAAAATGTCTCAACTGTAAAGCTCCAGATACTTTCTGTTATGGTCTTTGAAGGGTCTGACATTGTGTTCTATTGGCAAGCTGAGTTAGCTTATTACTGTTTTACAGATGCTGGCATAAGACATGAAATTCAGAGATCACAGATAAAGGACTTTATTACTTATTGCCCAGCAAGAATCTTAAGCTTTATATTGGTTTACATTGATTCCCTGATGTGTGGTACAAGTGGGATTAGATGGATTTCTATAAATGCTTTTTGTTGAGTTTTGTTGTTCAGTTGCTAAGTCATGTCCAACTATTTGCTACCCCGTGGACTACAGCACACCAGGCTTCCCTGTCCTCCACTATCTTCTGGAGCTTGCTCAGATTCATGTCCATTAGGACGGTAATGCTATCTAACCATCTCATCCTCTGCCTACCTCCTTCTCCCTTTTCCTTCAGTCTTTCCCAGCATCAGGGTCTTTTCCAATGAGTCAGCTGTTCACATCGGGCAACTGAAGTACTGGAGCTTCAGCTTCAACCTCAGTTCTTCCAATGAATATTTAGGGTTGATTTCCTTTAGAATTGACTAGTTTGATCTCCTTGACATCCAAGGGACCCTCAAGAGTCTTCAGCACCACAATTCAAAAGCATTAACTCTTTGGCACTCAGTCTTCTCTATGGTCCAACTCTCACATCCATACATGACTACTGGAAAAACCACAGCTTTGACTATACAGACCTTTGTCGGCAAAGTGATGTCTTTGCTTTTTAATATGCTGTCTAGGTTTGTAATAGCTTTCCTTCCAAGGAACAAGTGTCTTTTAATTTCATGGCTTCTGTTACCGTGTGCAGTGATTTTGGAGCCCAAGAAAATAAATCTGTTACTGCTTCCACTTTTTTTCCTTCTATTTGTCATGAAATTATGGGAGAGGTGATTGTTGAGCTTTAGGAGAGGAAAAAATGAGCATGGGCTATTTATTGCTTTTGTAGGTAAGTAAGCCTACTCTTTGCCTGAAGGGAGGTGTTATCTCCTCCTTCAAGGTTACCACTGCAAACACAATCTTGAGACTGTTCTCAATGCAAACACATCTACAACACTAGACTATGAGAAATTTGAAAAGTGGCCCCAGGAAAGAATGGCCAAATCTTTGTATTCTTGGCATAACTGGTGAGAATGTTTAGTGAAGTCAGGGCTGATGTGAGATTGCCTCTCCCAATACTTTCTAGTTGGAGAGCAGGTAAGGAAATGAAAGGACAACCAGCAATGCTCTACTTGTAACTCAATATTATAAGAAGATGGGTATTTAAAAGAAAGGAAGGGGGAAGGAGGGAGGAAGGAGAGGGTGGGAAAAACTTACCACCAAAGAATACCAGAGGTTTTGTTTACACATTATGATGACAGTTCAACCATACTTCAAGTCTCTAGAGCATCTCCAATAGTATCTCTGGTAGAGATGTCATTTCAGGTATTTAGAACCAAGGGAAGAGCATAGGGAGAGTGAGAAGACTTAGGCTGAACTCAGACCATACAACCTGTCCCTAGTCTCTGCCCATTCCCTGAATTTAAGGGTCCTCTGATATGGAAACCTCAGCTGGATTTCTGCTAGTGAACACTTTCTGTGTTTTCTTAGAGCAGTTCCAGTTGTTCATTCAGTTCAGTTCAGTTCAGTTCAATTCAGTCACTTGTCGTGTCCAGCTCTTTGCGACCCCATGAATCGCAGCACGCCAGGCCTTCCTGTCCATCACCATCTCCTGCAGTTCACTCAAACTCACGTCCATTGAGTCAGTGATTCCATCCAGCCATCTTATCCTCTGTCGTCCCCTTCTCCTCCTGCCCCCAATCCCTCCCAGCATCAGAGTCTTTTCCAATGAGTCAACTCTTCCCATGAGGTGGCCAAAGTACTGGAGTTTCAGCTTTAGCATCATTCCTTCCAAAGAACACCCAGGGCTGATCTCCTTTAGAGTGGACTGGTTGGATCTCCTTGCAGTCCAAGGGACTCTCAAGAGTCTTCTCCAACACCACAGTTCAAAAGCATCAATTCTTCTGCGCTCAGCTTTCTTCACAGTCCAACTCTCACATCCATACATGACCACTGGAAAAACCACAGCCTTGACTAGACGGACCTTTGTTGTCAAAGTAGTTCATTAGAACAACTAATACATATATAAAGCTAGTTCTTTATTTTTTTTCATTGTGCACCCATTGATTCTTGCCCTGAACATGCTTCTAGTATAGTATCTCTAACACTAATTTTTAAAAATTAATACATGATTCTTGTCAATGTATGGCAAAACCAATACAGAATTGTAAAGTAAAATAAAAAATAAATAAATTTTAAAAAAATTAATACATGATTCTCAAATATGGACTTCATCTTACCAGAATAGTGAATTCCTCCCAATGCACTGAAGTGACTTAGACTGTTATTCATAATAATAGTGACCACAAAAATAGCTGACATGATGCGATGTCTACTGAACACCAGATATTTTTCTATAAACTGCAGTTTTCCCAGCAGCTGAATGATGTTGGTATTATTACATTACCATTTTGCAGGTGAATAAACTTCAGGAGGTGAAATAACTCATAACCCAGAGTTAGAATTCAAGCTCAGGCAGTTGGGATCAGGATTTGATTTCTTAATCATCAAGCAAAATGAGCAAAAATTTAATTATACTATTTCCTCTAATTCTGTTATCATTTCCTTTTCTTTTTTCTTTTTAACTGAAAAATAACAGTTAGAAAACAAGATCAGTGAACATTTTAACTTTTGTATGTGCATTAAGTTGAAACAATTTTTGAAAATCATGATATGTTTCTGAACAGTGCAGATGTCTTTAATCTCTACCTCCTGGTGTTTGTCGGGTTCCTGGCACAAAATGGAATCTTAAGAAAGGAAGGGAAAATTGGAAAAGGTAGTGAGAGGAGAGAAGGGGAGGAGCAGGAAAAGGGCAGAGTGCAGAGAAGGAAAGTATGATACAGTAATCACCATGTATTATAACTATTGTTGTTTTGACATGGTATCTGCAACAAAATGATCACATAGGCAATCTCTGCTCAAGAAAGGAAGTACTTGGTTCTTAGATGCAATTTGGCCATGGGCCCTGAGGCCTTTCATTTCATTCAGATGTCTCAAAATATATTTTCCATTTTCTTTTTCCGATACACATAAATAAAAGTAGATGAGAAGATAAGAATATGTCATCCCATAATACTCTAATACTTTGAAGTCAGAATATTTTTGAACAAAGTCAGAAGTAACTGAATACTACCCAGAAAACTGCTTTTTCTGGGAGAAATATCAATAACCACAGATACGCAGATGACACCACCCTATGGCAGAAAGCGAAGAAGAACTAAAGAGCCTCTTGATGAAAATGAAAGAGGAGAGTCAAAAAGCTGGCTTAAAACTCAACATTCAGAAAACTAAGATCATGACATCCTGTCCCATGGCAGGATGGGGAAACAATGGAAACAGTGACAGACTTTATTTTGGGGAACTCCAAAATCACTGCAGACAGTGACTTCAGCCATGAAATTAAAAGACACTTCCTCCTCAGAAGAAAAGCTATGACAACCTAAACAGCATATTAAAAAGCAGAGACATTACTTTGCCAACAAAAGTCCTCCTAGTCAAAGCTTTGGTTTTTCCAGTAGTCATATATGGATGTGAGAGTTTGACTATAAAGAAAGCTGAGCACTGAAGAATTGATGTTTTTGAACTGTGGTGTTGGAGAAGACTCTTGAGAGTCCCTTGGACTGCAAAGAGATCCAACCAGTCAATCTTAATGGAATTCAGTCCTAAATAGTCATTGGAAGGACTGATGCTGAAGCTGAAGCCCCAGTACTTTGGCCACCTGATATGAAGAACTGACTCACTGGAAAAGACCCTGATGCCAAGAAAAATTGAAGTCAGGATGAGAAGGGTAGAACAGAAGATGAGATGGTTGGATGGCATCAGTAACTCAGGGAGTCAGCAAGCTCAGGGAGTTGGTGATGGATAGGGAAGCCTGGTGTGCTGCAGTCCATGGGATCTCAAAAAGTTGTACATGGCTGAGTGACTCAGACCCAGCAAATGGGCTTCCCAGTGCTAGTGGCAAAGAATCCACCTGCCAGTGCAGGAGACACAGAAGACTTGGGTTCAATCTCTGGGTGGGAAAGATCCCCTGGAGAAGGAAAAGGCAACCACTCCAGCATTCTCTTCTGGAAAAATCCTATGAACAGAGAAGCTTGGCTGGCTACAGTCCATGGGGTCACAAAGAGTTGGACACGACTGAACACACAAGCAGCTATGCACCCAGCCAATCTAGAAAAGAGCCTTTCTTAGCATTATACTTTGTCCAATAGAGCCCATGTTTTAAAATAAGAGAATCAAGAGGTCTCATTCTAGATATGCATTTTAAAATACAAATGACTCATGGCTCCCTTAAAACAAATAAATAAATAAACAATGCCAGTACCCTCGCATTCACAAACAGCCCTACAACAACAAACCAGTGTGGGAAAATTAAAAAAAAAATTATTTGCAAGGAAATTAATTCATTCCCAGAGTTTCCAAGAGGTTAGTATAAAAAGCAGTGACTACATGTTTTGTTAAGACAAGAAAAAATTGCCTTACCATGTTTATAACTATTTTCTAAAGGAAGTTGCATAGCCTAATGAACTGCATCTTGGATTGGGAGTCAGAAATTTCAAATTCTGCTCTTTCTCAAACACTGTCTGGCTGTGTGGCCTTGAATAAATTACTTACCCTCTCTGTGTCTCCTCATTTTTTTAAAGTGAGGATTACATTGACTGACTGCACAGAAGAGGTATTGTGCTCACCAATGAATCAGTGACTAGAATGAATCGTTCAAATATGAACAAAGAAGTGCTATGTCTAACCTGAAACACAAATTTTAAAGTAGTTGGGAACAGTTCCCTCATTAGGTAAATAAAGCTGTCCCACTTGTTAATTTTTGAAATAAATTCCAATTAAAAAAAAACAATTATTCTGAAAGCCACATTTCTAAAACTACCCTAGAAAATTCATAATTTATTTTTGATATTGAAACTGCATACCTTTTTGCATAGTTTCTTAAAGAAGATCACCTGTTTTTAAAAAATATGTTTTTCAGGAAGCAGGATGAGAAAGAAATTACTTTAGCATCTGGGCCCTCGTCTACTTCTAGCAAATCTTATTAATCTTTGGAATTCTGACTCTGACTTATTAATTGAGGTGAGGCAAGGTTTATTCACTCAGTCATGTCTGACTCTTTGAGACCCATAGACTGTAGCCTGCCAAGTTCCTCTGTCCATGAGATTCTCCAGGCACAAATGCTGGAGTGGGTTGCAATTTCCTTCTCAAGGACTTATTAATGACCCAAAGTAAATAGTCAAATACAAAAGAACCCAGGAAATGGTTCATGATACCCCATGAAAGCCCACTAGGATAAGCCCATCATGTTCTGTACATTCTTTCTGATATGTCTATTGCTCTGGTAGGTTATAAGATAATCCAGGGGGAAGACTCACTTATCTGTCTCTACACACACAATACCTAGCATAATGTTTGGCATATGGACACTGTTAAGTAAATATCTGTTGAGCAAAACTGGAAATTGGAGTGGGTAAGTTGGTTTATTCAGGAAAATTTGAGTCAAAGTAAATTTCTTGAATTGACAGTTTTCTAACTAACAGAATCACAGATAAGCTTCAGAAGCTTTTTCTATCAATTGCTGGATGGGAGAATGCAATGAGGCATAGCTAATTTAATAATTTCTGTAACTTCCATGAACTTTCCACTGCTTCACAGATAGTCTAAATTTAGCATGATATGTGGGGCCCATGCAACTCTATTGCCATCCTTTTTGGGTAAAAATTCTCACCATCTTCATTTCAACACTGGTAACTCTGCCCAATGCACTTTGCTCTAGCTGATTAAACTCTCTAATTTGCAAACATGTCAAGCCTTTCTCCATCCTCCCAGTTTCATAAGGATTTTCAAATTGAATGCCTTTCTAAGTGCAAATCCTTGAAACTAGCATTTCTCACTTTTCTTATACATAAACACTCACTGATCAGTAAAACCATACTTTGTGAAGTTTTCCCAAATCTCCTCCCCCTTGTGAGGGGGGTACATACCTCTACAATAACACATATTTCAACAGTTCATGTATATAATTAATCAAAGGCAGACACTGCATCTTATTTTCATGACACATGGCTTTTTATTATGTGGTCAATACATTTTTATATAATGATTTGATGTTTGGGGGTCCTATTTTTTCAAATTAATGTTCTTTCTACAACTACTTTTTTCTGAAATTAGTAGGCACTTAAGCTTTGGGAATTAATAACACACTGTGGTGGGAGAAAGGGCTCACATGAGCTTGGAGCACTTTTGGGATCCCTGGTAGAGAAACCCTCTCACTAAGCCAGTTTTCGTGACATGGGATGTACTGGGTTGGCCAAAGTTTCACTCTGATTTTTCTGATACCTCTCAGGGAAAATCTTAAATGAAATTTTTGGCCAGTTCAATAGATAACACTTGCAGTAAGCCTTCAGGACATCAGAGACTAGGTTTTTGAGGGTAAGGTTAGTCACATAGATAGGCTTGTGTGACAACAAACATAGCAATATGACAAATCGCTTTACAAAATGGAGTATATTTTGTTGCTGTTTTTCAGTTGCTCAGTCATGTCCAGCTCTTTACAACCCCATGAACTGTAGCACACCAAGCTTGCCTATCCTTCACAATCTTCCAGAGTTTGCTCAAACTCACATTCACTGAGTCAGCGATTTCATCCAACCATCTCATCGTCTGTCACACCCTTCTCCTCCTGCCCACCTGATGCAAAGAGCCAACTCACTGGAAAAGACCCTGATTCTGGAAAGATTGAGGGCAGGAGGAGCATATTTTACTGGTTGTTAAAAACAAGTAATCTCTCTCCAAAATGTGATTGAGACTATAGGGATTAGTGTTTCCATGAAGAAATTCTTTCCCAGCACTCAGGACATTTAATGTATTTTTCCAAATCCCAATCCTCATCAGAATCAGTGGAGAAATTGAGAAAATGCAGAAAAGTGTCCTATTTCTCCTGTGAGAATTAAAATGACATAGAGAAGTGGCTTATTTGAGGGAATGCACTTATGTCAACTCAAAGACCAGAGTGAAAAGGGCAGTCATGTCTAGTAGACTGGAATAGTGGTATGTAAGATTGAGAGAAGATAGACTGAGCCTGAAAGGAACTCTTGGAATTAAAAAGTGTGCTGTCACTTGAGGAAATACCCTGCTTTGTTCTGTGATGGTAGATAGTGCTCCAACACCCCAGTAGCTGCCCTAAAGAGGCCTGATAAAGAGGTCATTTGATCAAGAATATACCCTTTCCTAGAGTGTTAGGTCTCATGCAAAAATAAATAAAAGGAATGGAACACCAAATTACCAAAGAGAATGAGAAAAGTATAGGGCTTTGAAGAGAAAACTCTTATTCTTTTCCATCCCATAGTTATTTTAGCAAAGATAGTCTGTAAATGGCTGCAAGAGACTTTTACTAAAAAGAATAACCTGCTTCATATCAATATATGATAGTTCCTACAACTGTGCTTTTCCACATCCCAACACTCTACTGCAAGGAGATGCAACCAGTCCATCCTAAAGGAGATCAGTCCTGGGTGTTCTTTGGAAGGACTGATGCTGAAGCTGAAACTCCAATACTTTGGCCACCTGATGCAAAGAGTTGACTCATTGGAAAAGACCCTGATGCTGGGAGGGATTGGGGCAGGAGGAGAAGGGGACGACAGAGGATGAGAGGGCTGGATGGCATCACCGACTCGATAGGCATGGGTTTGGGTGAACTCTTGGAGTTGGTGATGGACAGGGAGGACTGGCGTGCTGCGATTCATGGGGTCACAAAGAGTCGGACACGACTGAGCGACTGAACTGAACTGAACTGAACTGAACTGAACTGAACATTCTACAGCTTGACCATGTTGCTTTGGTCCCTCTCTTGTGAAATTGTTAATTCAAAAATCAATGGTTTTCAAGCTGTTAGTGTTACTTTTTTTTAGTGGCCTTGTGGTGTAGCAAGGTCTTGTGCTTTAATATAGATGAACATAGGTGGGCTTTAGTAACCTATTAACCACAGGTAATAGGTTACATTTATTGAACAATTACTGTGTGCCAAACTGGGCTTGGTGCTTTACATGTAGTATCTTGTTCACCTTCCCTTGTGGCTCAGATGATAAAGAATCTTCCTGCAATGCGGGAAACCCAGGTTTGATCCCTGGGTCAGGAAGATTCCCTGGAGAAGGAAATGACTATCCACTCCAATATTCTTGCCTGGAGAATTCCATGGACAGAGGAGCCCGGTGGGTGTGGCAAAGAGTCAGATAGACTGAGTGACTAACACTTTCACTTCACGTAGTATCTTATTTCATGTTTACAACAATTCTATGAGGTATGAGTTATTAAAAGATAAAATGAGGCATATTAAAATTTTTAAGAGTTTATTTGAACAAAACTCTATTAGAAGAGGTGAACAGTGCTACACCTACAGAAACCAGAGTGAGACTTTTATACATGGAAGCAAAGCAAAGAAATTGGCTATAGCTAAAGAAGTTGCCTCTTTGGGAAAAATTGAGTTAGCTCTTTGTGACTGTTGGTCCTTAGGTTTTGATTTCTTAAACTTGAAGGCATTACAGGCTTAAGTTTTGGTTTGCTTAAATAGACTGCTAAGGCATTAGAATCACCTCAAATGGCCCCTTGTTTAATTAATTTAACCATACTCTTTAATTATCTTCAATTTGCGGATGAAAACACTGGATTTCAAGATTACAGCTAGTAGGCATCATTGTCGCAATTCAAACCCAGGTTCGTTCGATGTCGCAACAGTCTTTTCCCTACCATGCCATATTGCTTTTGGTCATTATTGCTCATCATTAGAGACCTGTCTTTCTGCAGTAAAATCAGACACACGTGATGCTGTTGAATATGTTTGGGAAGTCAGATGCAAAAGCATCTATGCTAGGTTTGATTCTCTGTGTATGCCAGCGCACCATGCCAACAAACCCACACTGAAAATTCCTCTACTTTTCTTATCTGATTCAAAAAGATGGATTAAGGCTACTAACATAAAGAGAGCTTAGAGACCATCCATTTCTCAAATTTTAGCTGCATCAGAATCACCATGAGGGTTTGATCACACAAAATTGATGAGCCCTACCCAGTTCCAGGGTTTCTGATTCAGCAGTTCATTTGCGGGACTCTAATTTAAATGTCTCTCAAGTTCCAGATTCTGTTGCTGGTCTGGGGACCACACTTTGAGGATCACTGATTTAATACAACCTCGATTAATTTTCAGGTGAGGACATGGAGGCCTGGGGAGATGAAGGGTTCTTCCAAAGACTCTTGACAACAAAGATGGAGGCAGAATAGAATATAATAGAAATAATAGAGTGTAAATTCTTTCCCCCTCATTATGTGGCATCTGAAAATAACTGACAATAAAAATAGCATTGCCTGGAGGAAGTAAGCTCATATGCTGCCAGTGGAAGCATAAATTGGCACAACGGCTTATTGAAAGCTAGCAAGCACAATACATCAGGCATTTTTAAGTGGTACACCATTTGACCCCATCATTTCAGTTTCAGCAGACTAGCTTTGGAAACAACCAGAGGTGGCTAAATAGTTTTGCACAAAGTTATATATCTTTGTGCAATATACATATTGAATATATACAACCTTTTTGGGGGGAGGGTGGAGAGTATTCGTGCTAAGATTCAGTCTTCTCCCCTTCCAAAGCTCACAGCATCAAATACAACACACAAATAGTAATAAATGTACTGTTGATGACTGGGGCAGTAGTTGTCACCACTCCCCTGCCTCTGTCTACACTCACTTTGGTCAGGATGAGGGTTCTTTGTGCTCTCACTATCCTGAGTGTTCAAGCAACTCTCTCTCTACCAGGAGTCTACAACTGTCCTTAGCTGTTGACAAGACAAAGAGGCATTAATTCAACCTGCATTTGTACCATCCACAAAGCGTGCCTGTCAGTGTCTCATCCTCGTTTCATGTACCAGGCTCTCTGTCCCTCATCCTCCTCATCAGTACCTGGGTGTTTTTCAATCTGCTCGCTACAGATTTTAAACCAATAAAAAATCTTGTTCTGAAAAATATCACCTTAATTGTCTTACATTTAGAAAAGTGCCTATTGAAATTAACAAAACAGTTTTTGCAGCCTTTGTTGTCTGTGTCCCAAGTGAGTGACTTTAAGTCTAGTTGTTTAGGATGGTGGATGTCAAATTTCAGGGAAGGCAATTGTGGAGGGCAAATGGGGAATTGATGGATGTTGGGGTACCAAGAAGAATTACAAGGGGCACAGAAAGAGTGAAAACATTCTAATGATTACGTCAACATAAATTAGACTGCCAAATATGCAGTTTGTTTAAATACCAACAAATATATGAACAAGAGTTTAAACAGTAATAATAAGTCATATTAAAGAGCAAAATTTCTCACATCTCTCTCTCCCCAGATCTTTCCCCAGAAGTGAAGTGTTCCACTTTTCACCTTGTCCTCTCCAGGGCCATATTTTGGTTTTGTGGGGCCTGAAAGGTACTCAGTCTATGGGGCTCTTTTAAAGGAAAATAATTCAGCTCAT